>NW_006399836.1:1281747-1285930 GCF_000299155.1 Elephantulus edwardii | reverse complement strand
AGGCCACCGCCCCGACCGTCCACCACAGGCCACCGCCCCGACCGTCCACCACAGGCCACCGCCCCGACCGTCCACCACAGGCCACCGCCCCGACCATCTACCACAGGCCACCACCGCGACCGTCCACCACAGGCCACCGCCCCGACCGTCCACCACAGGCCACCGCCCCGACCGTCCACCACAGGCCACCGCCCCGACCATCTACCACTGGGCCCCTCTCCTGTGCAGCCCCTCAAAGAGCTCACGTCCACACCCTACTTCATCTCCCTGAGAGGCAGAGTTAACCCTCCTTGTGGACGGAGGTCAGTGCAGCGACCAGCCCAAGGTCACAGAGCAGGGGACATTCCAGGGGGCGAGGCCAGACCTCAGCTCAATCCGGGTGCCCTTGCTGCTCAGCCAAGTGCCAGGGAACCCAGCGCTCCTCCACGTGGAACTTGGCTGTCCTTTGGGTGGCCAGCTGGCAGAGGAATGGGACTCGGCCAGAGGGACTTCCAGAGCCAACCGGAACCCACCGGGGGAGGGACCCTGTGCAGACCCGGACGGGCCGGGGGTCCCTCGGCCAGCTGAGTCCAGTCGCCCCTGGAACTGCTCGTCAGGCTGCCCACCACGGCATCGCATCAGGCCCGCTGCTATTCCAAACCCAGAAATAAAGCAGCTCTTGGGCCACACTAACCGAGTCACAGGACGTCTCGTCATTTCCGGACGGACAGGAGCTGGGCAAAGGCTGCCTGGGCGAGATTTCTAACCAACGCCCTCCCGCACCCCAGAGGGCCACGGCACCCCTGCAGGGGCCAAACCCACGGGCCTGAGTCCATTGGGTCCAGATCTGACCGCGAGCATCTGGCTAGTTTGGGGGACATCGTCTCATATCCTCAGCCTTGGCCCCCACAACCGTAACACAGGCATGCCCAGCCCCCCCCACCCCGCCTCCAGCCAGCAGTGCATGGCAGTACCTCCCAGAAGCTGTCGCTGGACACTTCCACGCCCACGGAATCGTCATAGGTGACAGACATGTCTTCAGTGGATGACGGGCCACCAAGAGCGCCGGGCTTCCTGGGCTGACCGACTTCAGGTGCTCACAATCCGTGGACAAGCCTGTAAAAGAAAGCCAGGTAAGACTGGGGGGCTCAATCTGCGGTCATCTCCCACATTTTACAGACCACTGCCCGTCTCCACCCTTGCCCTCGGTACTGAACAGTCCACGTGGTTCCCACCAGCAGAGAACCCAGTAAAGCCCAACACCCTGGGCACTGATGTGTCTGTGTACGTCGGAGCTTGACAAGTTAACTTCTCAACACCTCGCCTAAAAGCAAAAGCCCCCTCTGAGTTCAAGGCCCTCCACGCTCCAGATCAACAGGCCAGCGGTGGGAGTGAGTGTGTCGGATACAGTAAGGTCGGCACACGATAGAGCAGGGTTAGGGCTCTTGTACATAGGGTCGCTGAGTCGCAAGCGACTCATAACAACCACCACAGGAAACCATGGGGTGCGCAGCTCAACTGGATCCCAGACAGTGTGACTTGGAACTGGCTCGGGTCTGCACCCAGGGAAAAGTCCACGCACTGTGGCCCCTGGACTGCACCTCAGGTATCCACAGAGCCAGCCCGCCCGTCAGGCAGGAGGATGGGCCGGGTGGGCTGGTGAGGCGACCAAGCCAAGGAGTAGGGTTCGGTAAAGTGCCATGGGGGAGCATGCCAAGCTGCCAACAGCTTCTGTCAGGACATTCTCAGACGGCACAAGGGCAGCCAGACAAGCTGCCAGCCTTCCGGCCCCGGCGACTGCCAGCCCGTCCTAATAAATCAGCCGTCAGCTTCAGGTCACACGCACTGAAGTCTGGCGAAACAGGTGTCGAATGACGTGGCCAGGAAAGCTGAGCCCGTGAGCCAGTGTCCACAGGAGATGTGGGGGGCCAGGGAGCACGCACGTTTGTCCTCCCGTGAAGGTGAGCACCTCACTAGCCCACTCACCCGTGAGGGGCCAGTGTCCTTTCACTTCCTCAGAGTCAAGCTCTCACGTGGAAGCCGGAACAGGCCTGAGTCTCAAAAGCCAAGCCTGCAGGGACCACTGCTGCTGTCACACGCCATGGACTGGGAACTGAGCCCAGCTGACCGGCCAGGGGGTTTTCAGAGGCAGTAACCACACAGGGAGGAGGAGCACCTGATGTTAGGAATCCTGGTCAGCAGGCTAAGCATTTGGGGCTACAGTGACGTGGTTTCTTATAACCGGTCTGCTGCTAATCTTAGCAAAAAGGATTCTTTAAAAAGGGTTCTTCTGCTGTAAGACCATGTTTCTTTACATCCAAGCGCTTCCTGACCTCAGGGATCACCCACACAGGTGCCAAGGTGACCCTGTTTCTTCTTCTGCCGCTGCAGAAGGTCGAACGGTTCAAAGGCCCCAAAAACGCCTCTTCCTCCTGCCTCACCTCCACCTCAGTCTAGAGAGCCCCAGAAACTCCAGAAACCCCAGGAGAATGTGCCCCCTCCTGGTGGCCCTAAGGTACTTCCCTCAGTTGAATCTGGCCAATGTGGCCTGTCTTTTGTATATAATCCTTCAACTTTGGTAGAGTTAAAAATAAATTTAGGCAGCTTTTCAGACGAGATCAGGCGCACTCAGGGTGTTCTGGCTGCATCTAGGCAGCTTTCCAGATGAGCTCGCACGTGTTCAGGGGTGTATCTAGGAAGCCTTTCAGGAGACCCAGAAAAATCACACTGAAGCCACTCAGTATTTTGCATTAGCTTGCAGCCTGTCCTGGAAGGACACGTTATCTTCAGTCACTCACCAATTTAGGAATAACTTGGGTCCTACGAGCTCTGACTGTGGGTCAGTTGTTTCAGGCGGGGACACAGCAGTATGCACAGCTAACCCCAGACAGGACTCTAGCATCCCCAGCTGAGGGTGGGTATAGGAATACTTTCTAGTGTCATCCAAGCGAGATTAAAAGCAGAGAAGCAAAAGGCAATGAATTCTACAGTGGTTTGCAGGGATGAGCAGAGGTTGAAAATCCTGAGGCTTTTCTAGAATCTCTGCGAGGTCCTAGGAAAATATCCCGTCTAGACTTGGACATCTGTTGGGGAAGGTCGTCCCCAAAGACAAAGTCCAAGCAGCCACAGACAATCGGAAGAAGCCGCAGAGCCGTGCAGGACCCAAGAATGAGCCTAGACAGCCTCGTGGCTGCAGCCGAGTCAGCACTCGGATCATAGACACAGCGAGAGAGGGCGGGAAGGGAAGCAGGGTGAGACGCGGACGTCAGACGGCTGAGCTCGGCTGCTAGACGCTCATCCAAACCGGTGGGCCGAGATGACCCAGCGGGACCACAGGCCAAGGATAAGAGCTGCCACATCTGCTGGGGGGAAGGCCCCACCCCGGGGGTACTCGTCCAAGGTGCCATGACATCACTGGCAGCCCCCTGTGAACACGACCCCATCCTACCCCAGCAATGCTGGCAAAAGCCCCACCCCCAGGCCCATGCTGCCCCATGGTGAACCACTGTCTGGGCTACAAAGGTCCCCTCCAGTCCCTCATGGCTCCACCATACATGGCCAACCCAGGGAGTAACGGCACAGCAGGGCAGCACACCCACAGAAGGTCCACAGGCATGGTTCCCAAACCTATTGCCTCTCCTGCTTCAAATGAGCAAGCCCCTCGCCTTTGCTTCCCCAAAACCATCTGCAGCCTTAGGATTGAATGTCACGCCCTACACGCTCTCGGGGCTGTCTCTCCAGCCGAGTGGGAACTTTGGGGTGATCCACTCAACTTAAAGAACTGAACCTTTTAGCCCTTGGGGAATGCTAGCAAAAAGGAAATGATTAACAACTGTCCAAGATGGCAAAGCCTTCCCAGGTACCCCAGCCCCACTGGGGTTATGTTCACCGCTGCAGGAACCATCCTGTGACCTTTCCAGTAAGCACAGCACACCTACAGACGTGGGCTTTTTGTTCCCACGCCTCCCTATAAAAATCTACGCTATGGCATCGGCCTGGCTCCTCTAGGGTGACGGCACGGACGTTAGACCAGACTCCACTCTCCTCACCACGCTCCCCGTAGCCCTCGGACTCAAGGCCAGCAGACCAGTCAGCATGCTGCCACGGTTGCCCCCAAACAAGCTCCAGCCCTCACCCAGGGTCACCCTGAGCGGCCTCACACCCAGCCCTGACAAGGGCCACCTGAGCCCGACATTCCAGCCGC
>NW_006399836.1:1260060-1281260 GCF_000299155.1 Elephantulus edwardii | reverse complement strand
CACGGACCGGCTCTAGCGCACGGACCGGCTCTAGCTGTTGCAGAAAATCAAGGACCATATCTTCAATATCAAGAAGACAAAGATTCTCACCACTGGGTCAATTGGCAGCACCATGACAGATGGAGAAGAGATTGAGGTTGTTAACCGTTTTAGCTTGTTCAGCTCCACAATCAACACTCTTTGCACTAGCAGTCAGGAAATCAAAGAACTAATTGCTCTGGGAAAATCTGCTGTCAGGGACCTCTCTAGAGTACTTAGAAGCAATGATGTCAGTCTAGGGACTAAGGTTTGCCTGATCCAAGCCATAGTTACTTGCTATGCATCAGAGAGCTGGACAATGACTAAGGATGACAGAAAAATGGATGCCTTTGAGTTATGGTGCTGCAAGAGTCTTGAACATATCATGGACTGCCACGATAACAAATGGGTTTGTCTTAGAGAGGTATAAGTTTCTTCTTGGAGGCTAGGATTTTGAAGCTCTGTCTCTAATACTTCGGGCACATGGCCAGGAGGGAGAGGTTGGTCCTTGGAGAAGGACATCATACTCAGAAGGGTG
Source organism: Elephantulus edwardii (assembly GCF_000299155.1). Taxonomy (NCBI): domain Eukaryota; kingdom Metazoa; phylum Chordata; class Mammalia; order Macroscelidea; family Macroscelididae; genus Elephantulus; species Elephantulus edwardii. Next base: position 1,280,704 of record NW_006399836.1, on the reverse strand, counting down.
GAGGGCCAGCACAGTAGAAGATGACCCCGGATGAGATGAATTGACACAGTAACTGTGGTAATGGGGGTAGGTGTGTCAGAGTCGGTGAGATTGACTCAGGACAGGGCAGGGCTCAGAGCTGTTGCACACAGGGTCGCTATGAGTCATGGCACATAACAATAACAAACAAGGCAGTGGGGAGTGTTTGCAGGAAGGCAGGGACAGGTCAGCTGGAGGAGCCACGGGTGAGGACAGGGACTTCCTGTGCTTGTCCTCCTCCTCTGAAAAGAATACCTTATTAACGTACAAGGCTGCTCTCACTGCAAGGGACAAAAGCAGCTTTTCACTTCCTAAAATAAATATAAAATTTACAAAATCTAATAAGGCATGCTCACTGTGGAAGCTGGAGGGGGCCTCTCACGCCCAGCCAACAATTCACCAGGCCCCTGGCTCTCCTGGCCCTCCACCTGGCGCTGGAGAGGGGCCTGTCCACTGCCTCGCCCTCCCCAAACTCTGTGCTCCAGCGCAGGGACTCTGGCCACTCCTGGCTCTCCTCCCACTCCACCTTAACCCTCCAGCAAGCCTGGTCTTCCTTCTTCCCACTCGGAGCCCACCTGAGCTTGGTCCTGGAAGTTTTTTCCTGAATTCCCGACTACAGGCACTGCTCCTTTGGACTATGCAGAGAGACAACAGCCACCTCTTCGGCTCTCAGTGCAGCAAGGTTAGACTTGACCTCTTAAGACAACAAGGTCACCTCAACAGGACTTCCCCTCAGTACAACACGGTAAGACTATCTGCCTCAAGATTAACACACTGTTGTCAGCTGTCAGCAACAGTGAGGCCGGTCACCAAGCACCCTCCACGGAGCACTTCCTTCCATGCCAGCCAGGCACACACGCGCTCCACTAATCCTCGTGACAGCCCTGTGCTGTGGCCTCTACCACCGTCCTCCTGATGAAAGCTGGGGAAACCGAGGCACGGACAGGGGCCGGCCCCAGAGAGTGGCAGAGCTGGTATCTGAATCCAGGCTTGCTGACACCTGAGTCATCATCCAAGCCACGGTCACAGCCACCCCGATGACGAATGCCAATCTTCCAGAACACAAACCACAGCCGTTGAATCCATGCTGCGGTGCCACGGTCCTGTTCCCGCAGCAACCCCTGCAGTGCTAACTCCCTGTGGGGTTTCGCCCTAGTTTTGTGTTTTGTTTCCTGGCTGTGTCTTCGTTTGAGAGCTCACATAGCAGACGAGGCTCCCTGACCATTTTAACCACACCAGCGTTCTCAGACGCCTGTCTGTGGGCCCTGTTCCTCCTGGTCTAGCTTCCGCCCTGCAGTTTAAATCTGCATGTCCTTCTGTGATGCCAGACATAAAGTCTGTGTTGAAACTATTCTCTCCTGCTCTGTACTATGCCTTTTCATTCATTAGGGTGTCACGTTGGAACAGATAATTCTTTATTTAGTCTGATTTATCACTGAGAGCTCTGGAGGCCTAGTGGACAGAGTTGTGCTGCCAATCCAAAGGTGGGCGGTTCAAATCCACCAGCTGTTTCAAGGGGAAAAAATGGGTAACCTCTTCCAGTGTGGCTAACAGCCTCTGAAATCCCACTGGAGGGTCAGCTGTGACTCACTTCGGACTTGATGGCCATGAGTTTGGGAGAGAATATATTGATATTTTCTATTATGATCGTTTCTTTTAATAGCCTGTTTAAGAAGTCCCTTCCTATTCCACGGTTATAAAGATCTTTCACGTGCTTTTTGGGTTTCTGTTTCTTCCTTCTCCTACGGAGAACTCACTGCTGATTTGTTGGTGTGGTTTTTTTAACAATGTAGCATATAAACAAGTTAAGTCAGTTAAGTCCCAGTGTTTCCCACAGAGTCATCCAATTAGTTGGCTCTCAGAGAGCTCCTGGTGGATTTGAACCACCAGAGAGGCCCCCTACTAGTGCACGTAGTAGTGGCCTAGAGGTAAGAATCTGCCCTGCAATCCTGAAGGCACAGAGTTCAAATCCACCAGCTGCTCCATGAGAGATGGATGGGCACCCTCCTCCCGTGCGATTTCCTGTCTCTGAAAATCCGTCAGAGCGTCAGCTATGGGTCAGTTCCCACCCAACGGCACACAACAGCAATATAATAAAAACTTGGCTTTCAGGACCAGATAGAACCTGGTTCAGAGCCTTGGTGCCACCGTCTACCAAGTGTGTGACCTTGAGCAAGTTTCTTTACTTCCTTGACCTTCAGCTTCTTGTCTGCACAAAGGAAATATAAATACCTGCCTCGTGGGACAGTTATGAAAAATAAATGAGATTGCGGAGTGTACGAAAGCTGTGCTTGGAGGAAGGACACAGCCCTGAACGCCTCAGAAAGGGAGACGGCCTGAGAGGGAACCAAGTCAGCATCCCTCGCCGGAAGTCAGAAAAACCAAGAGTGGAGCCAAGGAAGGGGGCGGGGGATCAAGGAAACAGCAGCATTCAGCAGAGAAGACATACAGGGGAGAGGCTTTGCTTTGAAAGGAGGAACCTCTGAGGGGACTGAAGAGAAAGGGCGTATAAACGTCACATCCATGTCGGGAGCCGGGGGTGGGCCTCACTGCTGACCCCTCACTGCTCGGAAAAAGCACATAAACGTCACGTCCATGCTGGGGGGTCAGAACTGATTTGACAGCACCCAGCAACAAGCACAGGCACATAACAACCAACACATTACTTCTTACTATAGAAACGGAACTATCTCAAACAGAGCACTCAGTAATCGTGTAGATGCCCCACAGAAGCATCTGTGAACCTGGCAGATACCCCTCCATCTTCCTCTGGCACAGTCGGCCCCTGATGTCTCTGGCATAAGCACTTCATTCTCAAATCAGCAATCCAGGAATGAGGCGGCGGGGGAAGGTCACAGATCTCTGGATCCCAGTGGTGTGGCTTCTGCCACTGGCCCCAAAGTCACTGAAAGTCCCAGCCACTCCTTAACCAGTGTTCGGCATCTCTGAGATTTGTGGAGGTGAGCAAAGGTGACCAAAGGTGCCCTCGGCCCAGGCTGACGGCCACCCCAACCTCCTTCCTCCCCTCTGGGCCTGATAAGTGCAATCAGGTAAACAGAAGGTGCACGTTACATAAGGATATCTCGTTCCCACTTTGAACATGCAAATAGAAAGGTCCTGACAGGGGCTCAGGAGACTCCCCTCCTGCCCAGGGAAGGCTACGAGAGGAAGGGGGCGGGGCTCTGACATTCTACTGCATCACCCTCTGTTTGAAATAAAGGAAAATAAAGCAAAAGCACCTGACTGCCGTCAAGTGGGAGTCAATTCACAGTTGGCCTTCCAGCAGGTCTTCAGAGGCTGTCAATCGCACAGGGAGAGGCTGTCCACCTCTCCTGAGAAGTAGCTGGCGGAATCGAACCACCTGCCTCTGGGCTAGCAACACAATTCCCTAGGGACTACGGCAGCGCTCCTGTCGTTTGCAATATTATTAAGATGCAACTATGAGGAGAAGACAAAATGTGTTGATTGAAAAAGCAACCCCTCGCCCAGCGTCCTTTACATTGTCACTGGTGGCCCTGCACAGTGGATGGACAGCCCCGCTCCACACTCGCTCAACCTGACCTTCTACAAGATGGCCAGCCCACAACTGGCATCCTCCGAGCCGCCACCGCAGGGAGGTCCTCTGGACACACCCCCTACCACCAACCCCGCAGTGAGGTCCCCAGACCCCTCTCGACTTCCTCTCTCGCCTCCTGGCTGCTCCCCACTCCCAGAATGCCAGTTCCTGGTGGCAGAGCTCTGTGTGTCCCTTCCTTGAGGCAGCCCCAAGCACCCAGACATATCCAACACCCACGTGACTCAGATGGGCTGGATCAACTTGGGCCATCCTTGAGAACCAGACAGCCAGCACTGGGAGTTCACATTCATGGTCAAAGCTCTTTCAAAAACATCACGGCACATGTCAAGCCAAACCACAAAATGTTCAGGCCACCAGGATGGGGCGTGTGTGGTCGCCCCTCCCCCCTCCAGCCGGACACTCCCAGCCACACAGGGAGCCCTCTGAGGCTCAGTCCTGGCCCAACAGCTGGTCCACTGCACGTTCCAAGGACGGTGTCCAGGAGCCTCCCTGAGCTGTGCCAGGGCACAGGGCCTGGGGGAAATCACAGCTCTGCACTGCCAGGAGGGTCTGGTGGCCGAATGGGTAAGGAGGACTGCTGCCAACGCCTGCCACTTACCGAGAACTTGAGTGCCAAGCTCTGGGTGAAAGGGGTCACTTAAAGCACAAGAACTTCTGCACGTGGTTGTTTTGTTTAGCAAACAGAAACACCAGCTGCTCCGTGGGAGAAAGAAGGGCCACTGCCTCCCGCATCACCCACAGGCGCCGGGGCACCCATCGGCGGGTCAGCGAGGAGTCGGTCCTGGTCAGGGCAGTGGGTTCCCCGCACCGTCAGCAGAGCGAGGAGGCTGCACTGACCTGAGCGGCTCCGCTGTCAGGCACGATTGATTGTTTCTGGTGACTTCACCCGTAAGAAAACTCCTCAGAGACATACAGACCAGCAAGCATGGCGGTCTACCTCTCTGGAACATTCCACAGTACACGTAGATCAACAGACGCTTGGCTTTAAGACAGCCCCCTCCCAGGGCACCTCACTCAGGTGGGTGCAGACCTCTCGGGCAGTGTGGCCAGGACCCACTAACAGCGTGCAACCTGCGAGCCAGCACCTGGTCAGGTACAAGTGTCAGAGGTGGAATTTCAAATGTTCGCACAAACAGAAAGCCACGAAAATTAGTAAGGCTGTCCCTGTCCAAGCGGATGACGTAGCAGGCGGGAAAGCTGGAAGGAGTGAGCAGTTGCCATGGAAACCAGGACCTGAACCCAGGAGGAGGCTAAGTGAGGATTTCAAACCACTTGTAGCTCAAAACCACTAGCTCAGAGTCGGGGCTCAGGGGCGATGAGATCCCCCAAGGACCAGTAGCTTCCCAGGATACAACCCAGGCCAGCACATCACAGCTCATGGGAGAGGGGACGCCCCTTCTGTGTTTGTTTCCGGGGACATGGCAGTGCCACCCAGCTCTTTCCTGAAGTCACCCCGGGGAGGCCAAGGGACAGTGATGGCTAATGACCTAAGAGTGTCTGCAAAGGAAAAGACCAACCTACAGTCATCACACCCGCAAAAAACTGTTTTTCGCTGCCCGAGCCACGGTCACCGGCAGAAGGCCAGCCCTCCGGCCAGCCCCCCTCGGTGCAGTGTGCATGCTCCCCTATGACTTCACACCCTCTGCCTCCCTGTCCATCTCAACATGACCCCACGTTGTGGTGTCTCCAGCCTCACAGTCAGCTGTCCATGGTCAGTCAAGGTGGGGTAAACACGGCCTTGTGGATCGGGTTCCATGTCATTTTATCTGGGGTCTCCCTGCTCGTACCCCTCAAGACAGCCGACAAGCCTCCTACAGTGAGAGGGCCCCCGTCCCACAATCTCAGTCCCCAGCAACACAGCCAGGACAGCACCTGGGACACGGTCCCCATCACCGAAGAATGCCACTTCAGGAGTGGGAGGGTCACCAGAGTCTATCAAGGACAAGAACTGGACAGGAAGCAGGGCAGCCCCACGTGGAAGTGAACTGCACATGGCCTTCTCACTTCTACTTTCACACAGAAACCAGGGGTTTTTCCCCCCCGAAAGAAAGTCCAATAACCACTCTTTAAGAATAAAAAATAAAAACTGAATATGAAATTCCTTTGAAGGATGCATTTGTGTGTTTCACCATGGGTTACTCTGTGGTCCCCTGAACTTTAAAAGCAGTGGGGCTGAGGGACTGCATGAATCACGTGTACCCCTTTGGCAAGTAGAGGACCAGGGCAGTGACTACACCCATCATCAGACCAGTGAAGGGAATCAGGGGGGCTGATTCTGAGTTCTTAACATGAACACCCTCAAACAGACCAACAAAGTGACTGAGCATTTTCATTTCATGTCTTATTCTTCTGAAGCCATTTTTAACTCTGGCCATGGGCCTTCAGGGTCAGAATGCAGAAGTGTCCCCAGTGGGCCAGCAAGCTCTGTGGGCCCTGATCAGCCCTGAACCTCTCAGTACAGAGTTACCGGAGCTGAGGGTGCTGAGAACACTCCTCCAGGGGCCAAGGTGACCGAGCACAGGCTCACCGCCAGTGACCTTCACTGAGAAGTGACCCCTCACGGTCCCGGAGCGGAGCCCCAAGCACTCACCTCCAGCCCACACCCCACCTTGACCCCATCCTCCCCGGTCCTTGAGCATGCCCTTATCTTGAGGAGGCCTACATGGTGTGGGTGACACGGGAGCCCATCTGGGACAAAAGTCCCAGGCCTGTCACTAAATGAGTAAAAAGTGCCCAGCGGGTCAGTATCGTGACTGCGTGACTGAGGCAGGCCCGCTGGCCCTCGGTCCCTGGCGTCTCACTGCACACCTCTGTAACACAGGACAGGTCTAAACAGGGACCAGGCATCCAGCACAGCCCTGGGGGCTCCAGGGAGGTAAAGGAGGGGAGAGCTGGGCTGCCACCCGCTTATTCCAGCTTTCTAAGTGGGTAGACGGGTGCCTGAGAACCCCATAGTGACCCCACCCTGCTCCTCAGGCAGCTAGGCCCCCACTTTCAGACGGGACCTCACACCGACCACGTCACTAGGGTCACCTTACCAGTCGTGTGACGTCCTCTCTAGAGTGGCCATTGCCTCCTGCACTAGATGACCCCTCTGGCCACACAGCCCACCAGTCCCCCACAACGCTCCCCAGGGTCCACTCCTGCTAGGTGTTGACACATCCTTCCCATCACTCCTCCCCCCAATCCACCAGATGACCATCAAACTCTCACAATCTCCCTGGTCATGATCAAACGCCACCTCCTCCTGTCCCCTCCACTGCTTACCTCCCCTGGTGCCATGGCCCCCTGCAGGACTCACTCCCTCAACCTTCCTTTGGTCTAGTGGCCCCACCACTGTCCTCTCACAAGGACAAGGGCTCTCTGGGTGGGGCCACCCAGCATCCGCTATGTCCCAACCCCAGCCCAGATGTGCGGCTATGTGAGGAGCTCAGGGCCCACTGTGAGCCACGAGGTGGCCGGGGCAGGAGTGAGCAGAATGACCTGAGTCCCCCACACCATGCCTGCCTATCAGCCTTGGGATGTCACCACGGGCCACGAGGTGGCTGGGGAAGGAGTGAGCAGAAATACCTAAGGCCCCACACCACGTCTGCCCACTGGCCCTGGGACGTCACCTCTGGGCTTTAGTGTGTGAGAAAACAAACATGTTACTTCACATCGCCGCTACGCTAAGGCTTCTGACTCGCAGCCAAACCCACATCTGGGGACCTTTGTGATGCCCACTCTGTCCCTCACTGCCTCCTGGGATCACGCAGCAACCCACGCTCGCCTGGTGGAAGTCTCTCTGCCCAAGATCTCCCACGACCCCAGGTCCCTCTGGACGCGGCACACACTACTCGCCCTGTGTCCTCGGGTCTGCGGAGCTCAGCACATGTGGCCTGCTGTCTCTGACCCGGGGTCAGTGGATTCCCAGGTTAAGTGAGGAGAGGAAGTTACTCAATGACTGTGAGTGGCCTTTGAACTTGACCATCTTTTTTACTTTGACATCAACTGAGATGTTTCTGAGATGCACTGGACCGCTCTGAAGGAGCAGAAAGCCGCTGGCAAAGCCAAAACTTCCTCCAGATCTCAGTCAGCCATGCTCTCAATCTGACTCAAGCCTCTGGGAAAATGTGAGAATTCCCAAACGGCTGCTCCTGACCGTTGAAATTCAAGAGTCAATCTTGGGGAATGGCATCTGTTTTGTTCCTTATTCTTACAGACATGCTAACTGTGTCTAGTACAGCGTTTTCCAGTGGGAGGTGGGCCTGGCTTCAAGACGTTAACTGCGCTGTCGTGTCCCGAGCGGTCGCGTCCCGGAGCCGGTCAGTGGTCTGTTCTCTGAAAGCACTGTATGTGCTTCTTGAGTAGAAGACAGTGTTAAGGAAACAAAGTGACTCATTGTGCAGACATTTCCACCGCGGCTGAGGGCCCACTGCTGCATTTGGCCCGAGCAGGTGATGACCGGTCAGTCGGTCACTTGGTTACTGTTGCTAAGAGGGTGTGTTGCTGGCGGCACAGAAGCTAACAGAGTCATTGGGGGGGTGGCGGCACGGAACTGGTCCAACTTGGGAGAAAAGTCAAAGAAAAAAGCTCGCCAGCACCCAGCCACAGGCTGGCCATCCTGCCCCAGGGCCGTCATCCCACGTCAGCCACAAGACAGGGGACATCTGCTGGACAGTCCTTGTCACCGTCTCCCATCCTGGGGGGACACCACCCTGGGCAGTCCTGTCATCCAGTCACCCTCTCCCAGCCTGAGGGACATCTCTGCGGACAGTCCTGGTTGTCCTGTCCCGTCTCCTAGCCTGGGGGGTACATACTTCCCTGGACAGTTCTGTCATCCAGTCACCCCATCCTGGGGACACCTCTCTGGATAGTCCTCATCCAGTCACCGTCTCCCATCCTGGGGACACCTCTCTGGACAGTCCTGTTGTCCAGTCACCGTCTCCCAGCCCGAGGAGAACTTCACTCCTTCTCTCACTCAGCATTTACTGCTCCTGACAGTGGGCCACACACCAGGACGAGAGCCATGGGGGATCCAAGGACATCCCAAAGCCAAAGGCCCTGTCCTCTCCACACAACAGAAATAACGGAGGGAGCACTTGCTGGGTGCCAGGGAGCTGTGGTGGTCCTGTGGTTAGGACACTTGGCTGCTAACCATCAGATCAACAGTTCAAACCCACCGGTCACCCTGATGGAGAACAGTCTGTAACTCCTGATGGGTAAGGAGTTACACTGTCAGCTCAAAGGCAGGTGGTTCGAATCCAGCAGCTGCTCTGAGGAAGGAAGGCAGGCAATCTCCTGTGAGAGGCAGAGCCTCTGAAAGCCCACCAGAGGCTGAGCGGTGAGTTGGTTCCACTCAGAGGTCATGAGCTGGGTGACAACCGAGGAAGTGCCCCGGAACTCGGCACCATAGCAGGCATTACTCCAGGGACTGCTGTAAATCCAGGGTCCAGTGTGCACACAGGACTCGACACCCAGGAGTTCCTTCAGGGAGTGGAAGTTAGCCACGCTCCACTCCGCGAGCTGACAGAGTGGGAGCAGCAAATTCCCTGCCAGGGGCCACCGAGCTGAGTCTAGAGGAACCAGCAGGAGGAGGTCTGAGGAGGTGGGGGCAGAGATGGGACCGCATGTCAGCCCTGTGATGAAGGCAGAGGAACAGGAACCACCTTTCTGCCCCCAAGTCCCCATGTGGTCTCTCTGTCCCCAAAGTGTCCTCTGCTGTCACTCTGTCGACACCGGCGCTGTCTCTGTTAACACCGGCGGCAGCCACATCTGCGTCGCTGACATGGACACACAGCAAGCAGACCGCCACATCCACGGAGTACTCCTTTACACACCTCTGCTCTTCCAAGAGAACCTCACAGGCGTCTTAACAACCTCATATCCTTTAAAGCTCAGATGCAAACAAAAGTTTGTTCTTTTCCCAAGGAACCTCAGTGTCGGCTGAGACAGAAAATCCTTCCTTTCTTCCAGTCTCTTGTCTCCTTGAGGTAATCTTTTAAACCGCTTAAATGCAACCAGGACACTCGCCTGTTCCAAACACCCGGCACCTGACTTAACCCCTACTCCCCATCTCTGTCCCCATCAGAGCCTGGGTCTTCTACCCACTCCCGCAGTTCCCTCCCATCCCCTCATTCCTGGGTCCTGCTCTGCTCCAGCCCCATGGGTGGTCTGTCCTCAGTTTCTCACATACAGAGCTCAGTCCTGCCCCAGAGCCTTTGCACATGCTACTGCTGAAATAAATGCTCCTCTCTGGGATGCCTGCATGGCTGCCTTTCCTCCTTGGACAGCCCTCAGGCTGAGTTCCCCACCATCACCTCCAGCCAGTTACAGCTAGTCTTCCTCCAGTCACACTTCTCCAGAGCACACATCACTACCTGGACGTATGTATGTGTGCACGCACGCGCGCACACACACACCCACCCCACTCCCCAGGGAGCTCAGCTCTACCAGGGATCCCACACACAACACTAAGTCCTCCTTAGCTTCTGTGGAAACGGGGACATATGTTGGGATCTTCACAGACAGAAAGGTGGGAAGGAAATAAGACGTGGGCTTCACGAAGCAAAGCCAATCTGATCTTCACACCAACAGTGTACCACTGTCAGCAATTTCATTCATGAAGCCACAAACTGACATCCCTCGGATTCTCCACAGAAAGGAGTGGGAGAGACTAGTACTCACGTTACTAACTGCAAATGTTTCTCGAGCAGAGAGGGAAATTTTCAGTAATTCGTCAGGAGCTCACTCTTCCATAATAGTTGGCCAGTAGAGCCGATGAGCTGGGGTGACCTGCAAGTGGAGGCCCCTGGACACCCCAGAACCACCTGCACAAGTCCACAGCTCTATTTTACATTTGTTTTAAGGGGGAAGGGGGGGGTCAGGCTGAATCAGAGAAAACAGCCTCGAGAGGCACCAGGCCCATGACCACACCTACGAGCCCCAAGTATCAGCCACCACTCTGTCACTGAGGCACTATATATAGCAGAATTTGAAAACCTTTGGCAAAGACAAAGCCCCTACAAGACGCCCCAAGCACGTGCCCACAGCCTAGTCTGCTCCTGCCTTTAGGTTTTAGAGGGAAAATGGGTTATTCCTGAAAAGTGGAGGGGATCCAAGACTTCCATTGGAAACCAATACTCTTCATAACTTCTGCACAGCCCTGGGACCACTGTAAACCATGAACGGTCGCTCAAGAAATTCCACCTTAGAGGCTTAACAAGGATGGGAAGGAAGGGACAGAGAAGCAAAACCTAACAGATACAGCAGCCGAAGGGAAAGGCAACCTACGATAAGGGCTTGATTAGACATCGCAACTAATTCTATTAGGATATTATAACTAACATTCTAAAACAAGGTATCAAATATTAACTACAAATGCAATGATTTGTAAACTTCCATCAAGAAAATTTTTTCTCACAAATACCATATTTTTCCTCCTATCTTGTGCCCACTTAAATCATACATTCACGTCTAATGCACATATTCCACACAGAAAACTAGCAGAGATGTAGAGTGTGCAAACCCCGCAGAAAGCACACATCACTTGCATGAAGACACATCACCCACTTCTCGGTGGTCAAAGTCAGGAAATGCCTCCTTGACCACACCTGAATGTACAGAAGGCAGAGCAAGGCCAATTCTCCGAGTGACCACTAGCCATTTATGTCCTCCAGTGAATGACAGAGAGAGAGAGAGAGAGAAGAGACAGAGGGCATACTCACAACTCGAGCAGAGGGAGGAAGCAAGGATCTGCTGAAGTCTGAACCGAAGCGAGCCTGCCCACAAGGTCCTCCCAGTGTGCGACCCAGAGGGGAAGTGACCACACCAGTCCGCCTGCTCGGACGGCCAATGGCGGCCCCCACAACCCCACGCCCCCACGCCTGACACCCCTCCGCTCAGCAGCAGACCCGGCCCCTCCCCAGAGTGCGCAAGGCAGAGAAAATGCTATTGCAGCTGGAGAAACATTTTCGGCCAAGTCGAGTAAGAGGCTCTGAGTCTCAGCAACTGTGCCTGCGCCATTCAAGTGTGTGAAAGCATGATCAAGCAGACCGGGGAAATATTATGGAGCCATGGTAACAGAAACCACGGAAGACACCCGCCACCCCGAGCTGTTTAAAAATAAACCGGATGCTAACCCAGCAGTGTGCAGCTACAATGACTCAGACTGTCCTCCCCAAGGCTCGTGAGAACAACCGGCTCTTTAACAGCCTTGTCTCCCAGCCCCGAGCGCTGGGACACAAAGGAGGCTTCGAAATGTCACATTTAACCAGCTGATCTGAATAAGACCCTATATGCTGCAGAGTCAGGGCAGGAGGTGGAAACAGACATTCACAGAGGAAAGAGTTCAGGGGCTTTTAACCGAAGTCAAACCAAGTAAGAAATACACGGCCGAGGCCCCGGAGCACGCTAACCTGAGTGTCCGAGCTCGTCTGCGGCACAGGCAGGGTTCCTGGAGGAGCTGGCCACAGCTCACCCCGATCCCTGGCTGGCAACCACAGAACTACAACTACGTGTGAGTTGTCGTGTGGACCCATAACTGACCCTCCAGTGGGCTTTCATGGCAGTCAGTGTCAATCCACAATGCAGCCCGTCCTCGCCTTCCCTGACCCTCTCCAATCCCAGGGACTCCTCCCTCACAATGTGCTCAAAGCATCTGACGTGGAGTCTCACCATCCCTGCCTCCAAGGGGTTCCCATTACTGGTATTTTGGGGTGTGGGGGCTGCCTGCCCCCCTTTCAGCTCGTTCTGTGCACATGTCTGCCTCGGTGGTGCCTTCCGACCGTGGTTGGCAGCGGTCACGTCAGCCCGGTGCGTGGTGACATGAACACCACACCCTGCGCCATCCCCAGGAAGGTGTTAGAACCAGACCCTTGCCATCGACTGGGTTTTCACTGGTTAACTTTCAGAGTGCCAGGCCTTTCCTCCTGGTCTGCCTTGGAATGGAAGCACGGTTGAAATCTATTCCATGTCACTCTGTTGCTGTGAGGTACCATCACGTCAGCTCCCGCTCACGGACTTCACAGGCCACAGGACAGACTCCTGCCCCACTGGACCGCCCTCACCCCCGCCCCTGTTTCTGTTTAAGCTCAATGGCAGTCACGGATGCGTGCAGACTGTGTTATCGGGGGTCTTCCTCTTTAACCCTGACCCTCTCCTCTAGCAAGCACGACACCCTTCTCCAGGGAAAGGGCCCTCCTGGTGATTACATGTCAAAGCACACGAGGGCATCACAGCAGGACACAAGCCTCCACTGACGGGCGCTGGGAGGGCATGAGGTGCCCTGGCCAGGCTGGGAACCCAGGTCTCCTCTGGCTGGTGGGACTCTCAGGACAGAACCACAGAACTACAACTACGTGTGAGTTGTCGTGTGGACCCATAACTGACCCTCCAGTGGGCTTTCATGGCAGTACATCGCATGGGAGGAGATGTCCATCTTTTTCCTGCAGAGCAGCTGAGGGCTTCGAACCACGTACCTATGCACTGACAGCCTAGTGTAAGAAGCTGCACAGGAATCCCAAAGGCACGAGGTTCGAATCCAGCTATCCCACGGGAGAAAGATGGGAAATCTCCCCCCATTCCATTTACTGCCTCTGAAAACCTGCTGGACGGTCAACTTGTGACTTGATGTTGCACGACTACAAACAGCCACAAGCCACTAGAGCGCCCTAAAGCGACAGCTGCACATGAAGACCCCTACCGCCTGCAAACAGCGCCACGTGTCCCAGGCCCTGTGGCCATTGCACTTGCTCGGCTCTCCAGGGCTCGCCACAACCTGAGGTGACCCTTCCTAGTCAACAGCCATTCAACTCACAGAGCCGCAGTGTCACCTCCTCTGAGGAGCCCTCACCCCAGTGGCCCTCACCCTAAACCCACCCGTGCCATGACACCCCTTCCTCATCGCGTGGCCACATCCTCTTTCCCATGCCAGCCTGCCCCTTGGAGCCCATCGTGGGTGGTGATGCCCATGCCAGCCTGCCCCCTGGAGCCCCTCATCTCCCACGTGGTGGCGGCTCAGGGAACCGTCCAAGGAATCAGCGGCTGTCAGGGCCTCTAAGGAAACCTGGGGGCCCAGGGCTGAGGGCACGTTCCACCTCAGTCCAGACCCAGCCTCTGCCCGGTCCTGCTCATATCTCTCCTCTCCGCTCTTCCCGGGAAAGGGGGTCCTCCTTGACAGAGGGCAGCGGCCCCGTGTCCAGAGAGTGCTGGACAGACAGCTGTGATGCAGGGCCAGGACCCCCCAAAAGCTATGTGCACAAAAGCTTGCTGGCAGTTGGTGAGCTGCTTCGATCAAGTGGCTTATTTGACTCCTCAAAATGTACTTGAGGGCTGATGTTTTAATCTTTTGCAGCAATTATTCATCAAGTCTCCTAAAAATGGAGACTTCTATTAGACTTCTTCCCGGAGCCCTGAGACCCGGCCAAGCTCGCTGGTGCTTCCCCAGCAGGGCCGAGTGTGTCCCACGGAGACGTGGACAGCCTGAGACCACGGGTACCGAGTCCAGCCACTGGAAGCCAGAGCACGCCGGCCCCATGGACACACGGCGACCTAGCACGCAGCAACACTCATGATTCCCTTCAGCAGAGCCTTTTTTAAAAGGCTCACATCCACAAGAGGAGAGTCCCTGTGCACCCCAAAAAGGGGCCTCAGCACCGTCTGGGAGCCAGATGACAGCCCTGTCCACATCTTAACCAACCACATGACCAGAGCAAATCACACGCTCCCCCACTCACATCCATCAGTAATGGACAGCACGCACGCCCTGCAGACGTAATGAGTCCCTTCCGGGCCCTCTCTGTAGGCCCCAGACGACAGCCATCTACTGTCACAGAACAGCATGACCTCGGGCCAGCACAGGCCTCCCTGACCTTCCTTCGGTTTCCTCATTCCCACAAGCATCTGTCAGTTCTGCCCGGAGACTCACACTCTAAGGGGGAAGCGGGGGTGCAGTCAGCCCCTCACCTTGAATCTCCGATGACATGTGGAATCTCCGATGACATTGTGTCAAAACAAGACAGGAGCTACATCTCAGCATCAAGGAAACCAATACCCTCGTGACTGTGCTCACAAGCTACACCATGACCAACTGAGACCGATGCTGCCCAAGATGCCACGCTTCTTGGTTTCACAATCAACGCCCCTGCAGGTTTGTTGGTATGTGCCATCGAGCCGCCTGCGACTCACAGCGACCCGATGGATGTTAGGTCTGAAGCCTGCCCTGTCCTGAGCCAATCGTCTCCGACAGACCTAATCCCACTGCTCTCCGGTCACTAAGTCAATTCATCTCATCTGGCTCTTCCTCTCCTGCACTGTCCCTCTCTTCTTCCAAACATGATGTCCCTCTCCTAATATCGGTCCCTCCTGGCCATGTGCCCAATGTAGATGAGAAGGAGCCTCAAAATCCTTGCCTCCAGGGAGCAAACTGGTTTCATTCTCTCCAAGACAGACCTGTTTGTTCGCCTAGCAGTCCATGGTATGATCAACACTCTTCTCCAGCACCACAGCTCAAAGGCATCAATCCTTCTATCATCTGTAGTCACTGCTGGTTCTCTGAGGTATAGCAAGTAACAGCAAAGACCATGGCCCGGATCAGGCACACCTTAGTCTCCAGATTGACTTTGTTGCTCTTAATACTTTAAAATGACAGCAGATTTCCCCAATGCAATTTGTCTTTTTATTTTCTGACTGCTGGTGCCAAGATGGTGATTGTGGAACCAAGCAAGATGAAGTTACCAACAATCTCAACCTCTTCTCCATCCATCATGAAGCTGCCGATTGGTCCAGGTGAGAATCTCTGTCCTCTTGATGGTGAGTTTCAAGCCATACTGAAGACCACAGTCCTTGACCTTCTGCAGCAAACGCCTCAAGTCCTCTTCAGTTTCAGCAAGCAAGTTTCTGTCTCTGCAGATCACTGCACTGGGCAGATCTGCTGCCAAGGACCTCTTTGAAATGCACAAGTCAGTCAGTTACTGACCAAGACGTCCCCGACGCACACCACGCGCTGGCAATCTCACCGGCATGTGAAGCTGGATGAGAGTAAGAAGGACTAACGGAAAAGTGAGGACCCTGAGCTCCAGTGTCCAGCAGCGCCCCACGAGTTAAAGACACAAGTCTATCCGGGAGAAGCACAACCATCAGTCAGACGGCCCCGAGAAGCAAGGAGGGAGGATGCGTGTTATCGGAGGGACGTGTCACACTCAGTAACACAGGCCCTGGGGGACGAAGCCCCTCAGTGAGATGGATGACAGTGACCGCACCACGGACAGAACAGGAGCTGTGAGGAGGACACAGGACCATCAGCTTCATCACCTGTGCAGGGGGTGGGTGTGAGCTGAAGCCCACCAGCTCCTCCACGAGAGAAGGGTGAGCAATCCCCTCCAGTCCGAGGTACAGCCTCTGGAGACCCTGAAAGGTGAGCTGTGAGTCGGTTCTGACTTGACAACACACAACAGCAACAACTACTACGGAACTCAGGAGCCACACAGCATTCACGATCGTCCCAGGTCACAAAGGAGCTGAACCAGGCTGACAGGACACAAGGGGCCAAAGGGCCTCCTCTTTATAGTTCATTCTCCCACTGCCAACGTCAAGCCCAGTCCTGGGCTAGGCCTGCTGGCTCCCTGACACGGTGCACTGGACACGCCGCCTAACACTCCCACGCTCTGGGTCTGCCGAGCTCTCCCGGCGAAGGAGGCAAAGCCACGGCCCTCGCCAGACCTGCACTCGGCTCTCCTGGGACCAGATGGGTCTCTCACCTGGTCTCTCACGTCCCACCGTCAGGGACCAGCGACCTGGGCCCTAAGCCCTTCCCACCTAACCCTGGAGCTCCAAGCAGCAGGGACGGCCCAGGGTCCCCCAGTTATAGATACAGCCCTGGGAGGGCCTTGGCCCCGTCACATCGTCCTGGAGGCCAGGTGTCCAGATGTCTCCACCTTCCACAGGCTCACGTGGGAGCTGCTGTGGTCCGGATCCAGACATCACAATCAAGCCAACACAGAAATAAGGCGAGGCACGTGAGTGTGCTTCCCCGTCCACACAAACATTACGAGCTGACATGGAAGCGTAATCTCCTAAGTGTGTGACAGCATTATGAAAATGTTTGACATGTTGTACAAATTACCCAAGGGCGACGCTGACATGACATGAGCATACGCCGTGGGAAAAACAGTGCTGACAGACTTGATGCCACAACCTTTAATCGGTCACACGGCGCCTATGCAGCAAAATGAAGCGAGTGCAATAAAGCCGGGTACACCTGCACGGAGGCCTGCAAGCAAGAAGCGTCACCCACCCCAAGGCCGCCGCTCTCTGCGGCCCCTCCCGCACTGCCCCCTGCACACACTTGCACAGAGAGTGTTAGAAAACCACAATCTTGCCAACTGTTCTGCTCAAGCTGCCTCTCCAAGAGCCAGCGTCTCATCAACAGAACAGACGTCTGCCGTCGCGTGAGGCGCTGGGCTTGGTCAGCTGCACCCTCTCTCTGCACCGGCAGCTTTGTTTCAATCACTTCCTGGGTCACATGGTGACAGATACTAGACATGGGCGGCAGCGTGCACGGGGCTCCCCGAGGCCCGAGAGTGACATGGAAGAGGGGGTCCCAAGGAGCCCAGGGAAGGGCCCTGCTCATGTTCCTCCCAGAAAGGAGCCTGAGGAGAAGAGGAAGCCCGGTGCACAGAGCGCTGGATGAAGCCTCCACTGCAGGCGCTCAGGCCTGGCCTTGGCCCTCTCCGACGGTCCCACAGGAAATGAACCCAAAGGGTACAGCGGGCGGCTCACACCCCCAGCAGCCTTGAGAGGAGCGTCAGTAACGTCAGAGGGGGGCTGTCCAAGCGTGTCCTGAAGGGTCAAGGACCAACTGCGGGCAGACAGTGCACACACGGCTCTGAGCAGACCCCAGAAAGCCCCTGAAGTTGTCAGGGTCCCGTCCTGCTACCTGTTCCCAACAGCTGAGAGGGACAGCGTCCCCCTGCTCGCTACCACTAACGGGGAGGCTGTGTGTCTGTCCCCCTTCTCCACCTGGAGGGAAAGGCTGTGTCCTGTTTATCCACAAGCTAACAAGGAACCAAGGGACCCAAGTGGCAGGTGAAGCCACCCAGCAGAAGACAGACCTATTCCCCTGGGTTGCAGCCCACAAAGAGCAGCCTCACTGGGCTGGGGGAGGCTGGGGGAGACTGAAGGAACCCCTGAGACAAGGGAGCCCCCTCAGATGCCCTTCTAGCCTGGCGCTAAAGCCGTTCTCCTTGACCACCCCTCAACAGCAGGCACGTCCATCAGTAACGCCAGAGCGGAACCGGAGCAAAGCATCACACGAAATCCAAACATGCCCAAAAGCAGAGAAGGAAGGGGTGGAAAACCCTGAGGAAAGGAAATGGGGTCCCCAGGGCAGAAGTGGGGAGAGCACACACACTAGGGACTCAACTGGGGTCAGGAGCAGAGCAGATGCCAATGCTGGAGGAAAACCAGGTGTGTGCACCTTGTCATCTGAAGTACAACTGAACTGTCTTTACTATGGAGCAGAGACGACCCTTTATGGGCTATTCTGCTCAGACCCGTACACATGAGGTCACTGAGTCAGAATCAGGTCAAAGGAACATACATGCCCACGAAATGAGGGGCTGTGGGCGACGGGGATGCGAGTTGCCATGCCCAAAGCAGATGGGCTTCACCAATGCCTCGCACATCCTCACAGCTCAGAGGGACAAGCTGGTGGCTAGCCCTCTCCCGGTCACTTTCAGCGGTGGCATCTTTCAGACAACAGCTGGTAAGCACCCTGGGAATGAGGCAGTCCAGGCTGGAGAGCTCCCAGCTCACTGAGTACAAAGCCACAGGTCTAAAAATAGAAAGAAGTGACTTTTACACAGGGGGGTGGGGGAGACACATTTCCAAGTTCTGTATTAGCAGGAGGATGCAAACAGCAGCGTATCAGAAGAGGAGGCATCCTGCGTGCCCCTGGTGTCCTGAAGGGGGGCCGTCCTCGGGTGGGGAGGAAGCAGGACCCCAGGTCTGCCCTGAGGGGCAGCAGGCGCCGGCCTGGCCATGGTCAGAAGGAACCCTGCAAACCCAGGTTTGGCACTCGATGCCCAGGTCCCAAGAACCCTGTTCTAGCTGACCAGTCCTTGATGCCCTCTCATCATGCCCACGTGATGACCTGTCATCCTCTGAATTTTGACGTGGGCCCACTCAGACCAAATGGTCCACTGCTCGTCCTGGCTCTGGGGTGCCCACTCTGATGCCCCATCACTGTTTGCTCAGCTTCTGAGCATGTGACTCGTGTCCGTGCTCATGTTATAAATATCGCTGCGATGCACATTCTGTTTGTGAAGCTATTTTTTCCTTTGAGTTTATTTGCTTGGGGCCTATTCCTCAGAGGAGGAATGTACGGTCAGAGGTGGCTAGCTGTTATCTGCCTTGTTCCATATTTCTAGATTTTTTCCACGGCACGCCTAAAAGCAATGCTGGGTTACACTCCTACTTCCCACCACATCGAGTGCCTTCGAGTCGGTTTTGATTCACGGCAGCCATGCAGGACTCCCCAGAGCTGCCCCCTCAAAGGCCCCCGGGCAGTAAATCCTGATGGAAGCAGAAGGTCACACCATTCAACCTTGGGGCAGGTGGTGGTCTCGAACTTCTGACCTCTCCGATAGCAACTGAGTGCTTAACTGCTGTGCTACCAGAGCTGCTGCTTTTCCTATAATCCCACCTCCGCCTTTGGCGCTGTCCTCTTCACTTTTCTTCATTTTCCAAGCTATTCCCATTTTCTGAGGCAGCTGCATTTCAGCCCCTGGCCCCGTGATCTGCTGTGACTTGGCCCGGTCCGTGGCGTTGAACCTCACACCTTGGAGCCGTAACCCCTAAGCTGCTCCTCGCGTGCTCACAGCAAGTCTGCAGAGAAAGGCTGGCGGGGAGCAGCGTGGCCGGGTCCCACAGTCAGGCTCTGTATGTGAGCGTGGCAGGCGGGGGTCACCTGCTGAACCCCTCTCATCTCTCCACAGTGTGGGGGTGGGCGAGATGAGAAGGGTCATTGTCAGTTCACACCATTCTAGGCACAGAAGAGGGTTGTGACTTGGGTCACTGAGGCCTCGACAAGTTCCTATCGGTCAGGATGAAGCTCTCTCAACTGCATTCCCACACATAATGGGGCCTGGCCTCCCCTGCCTGGGAGGCTTTGTGGACGCCCTTGACCAGGCCCAAGACTCTGGCCCCGCTGCCCAAACGGTCATGCTCAACAAAGACGCATTTACGGCTCTGAAGAATAAGCGCTCACTGAGCTGGCCAGCAAGGAGGTCCCGCTGTGGCCCCTGAGGGGAAGGAGCCTCCCTGGGACCAACCCTCACTCACTCACTCACTGCCTTCGAGTTGGAAGTGACTCACAGCTGACCCTCACAGGCAGGTTTTCAGAGGCCCGGGAAACTGCCTGGGAGGAGCCTGTGCACCTTCCTCCTCAGGAGGCTTTGGTGGATTCGAACCACCACAGCAACACTGCTTCTGGGTCAGGAACAAAACAGCCAGTGGGCCACACAACACCAGAGCTCAGGGGCTGAGGCAACGCCATGCCAACATCCCTTAGCCAACAGGGTTGATCTCTCTCTCACACACACACATACACACACACTCTCTCTCCCCTCTCCCCCAAGTTCTTGCCACACCCACCACCACTGCCCATTTGCTCCAAGGGCCCTTGCATCCAGATCACAGCACCTGGCAAGTGACAGATGCCTCTGACAACACAGGCATATGAGGATGCTATGGGGAGCTGGGTGGAGCATCCCGTTACCCCCACATTCTCTGTGCACCCGACACCTCCTGCCAGTCTCTGAGGAGCACCGCCCATCAAGAACTTCCTGGTGATCCCTGTTCTTCGTCTGAGCACCTGCCCTGTCAGTACTTCTTCCCTGAGCTCAACTTTTCCAACTCAAAGCCCCGCTAGAATCCTAAAAAGGGAAAGTAACAAGACAAGCCATGGAGAAAGAGCAACAGTGAAGCGAGAGCAGGGCCCTCTGTTCTGGTGGGATCATGAGGGCCTTGGATCAGGGAGGGCCAGGGCAGGGAGGGCCTGACCATGGACCA
>NW_006399836.1:1234156-1259810 GCF_000299155.1 Elephantulus edwardii | reverse complement strand
GAGATCAGAGCAGGGAGGGCCTGACCATGGACCAGGGGTGAGAACCAGTGTGAGGAGGGCCTGACCATGGACCTGGGCTGAGGAGACAGGGTGAGGAGGGTCTGACCGCTGAGGGGACAGGATGAGGAGGCCCTGACCGTGGTCCAGGGCTGAGGGGCTCCGAGGACGCCCTTGGAGGTGCCATAGCAGGTTCAGAGCAGACAAAGACTTAACTGACAAGGCTCATGAGTCACTCTGGCTCCAGCTCAATGATCAACGGCCTCAGGTCAACGCTGGGCAGCTTTCAAGCCCTCACTCTGGGAGGCCCCTCCCTGGAACGGCCTCAGGTCAACGCTGGGCAGCTTTCAAGCCCTCACTCCGGGAGGCCCCTCCCTGGCACACTCTTCCTGCGGCACAAAGGGCCTCTGTGGGCAGTTGTCCACGGCGCTTCCCTGGGTGGAGGGCCTCCCACCCTCGGAATCTGAACGAGCAGCCTGCCTACTGAGTGGAGGGTGCAGGTCTTCAGCGTGAAAGTCACTCTCAGAAAACGACATCAAAGAACACGGCTGTCTGGCTCTTTTATCCCCATCTCATGAAGGATCGTCCAAAAATTTGGAAACAGGAGTGGAGAACTCATTAAGCAATTGTCAGAACATTATGAGCTAAACCCAAGCATGAAATTAATAGTAAGTTTCCCCTGCACTGAAGAAGCTGAGCTGAAGACAGAATCAGAAACGTCTACAGTTAGTGCCACCCCTTCAGTGTCAAACCTCCTCTACATGTTGTCTGCATTAGAAATCTTTCCAGTGACTATTTTACGAAGGAAAAACATAACTACATTTTCATAATCTGAGATGCCCTAAAGAAAATGTTTTGCATCCTAGCTTCAACTGTAATTTCCTTCCCTCTCTCTCCCTTTCTGTCTCTCTCTCCCTCACACACACTCACAGAGGGAGAGAGCTCCTATCCTTAATAAAATACTTCCCAGCTTGGCTGGTTCAAGATATAGCCTGTGTTCCAAATTCTCAATAGTCTAATTTCTTCTGATAAACTGAAAGTGTATTAAGGCAAACCAAAAAACAATGCTCTATTTTATGTCTATTTCTCCCTGTGTTCTGACCTTCACCACCCTAGTCAGAAATCTTGCTGAGAGCTGGGGTGGTAAGGAAATGAGGCTTAGTCCTGCAGTCTGGGGCTCACATCACCATAGGAGATAAGGCAAGGTCACACCTGGTTAGCTGATGAGGCAGAATGCTCCTGGCTGGGAGGGAGGGAGGGAGGGAAGGTGCAGCGTGGAAGGGAGCGGAGGGTGGCGGAAGCTTGGTGCCCGCGGCCTGAGGCTGCCCAGGCTGCCCTGCTGCTCGAAGAGGCCTCAGCTACCCAGGAGAACAAATGTAGCAGCAGCATTCAGTCACTACTAGCACTGACAGTTTAAAACACTGTATGCACTTTGGCCAAAATGAAAGGCTGGGAAACTCTGCACCAACAAGTGTGCTTTCAGTCAACAAGGTGGCATGAGTGGGCCCCACTGATTGCTCACTTATCGACTATTTCATTATCCAACATTTATAACAACAGAGACACAGTGCCATCTGAACAGGCTGCACTTTAATGACCTAAGTCTGGCAATAACGAATGCTGAGGTGCAAGGCAAAAATAACAGTGATGGTCTAAACCATGTGTCGGCTTGGCTAGGCCATGGTTCTCAGTCCTGGTGGTATGCAGGGTTACACCCTGCACTGCTAGCTGCAAAGGTCAGCGGTTCAAATCTACCAGCTGCTCTGTGAGAAGAAGAATGAGGTGGCCTGCTCCCTTTAAGGGTCACAGTGTGGGTGGTGAGCCTGAGGGTCAGGGCAGCTGCGTCACGGCGCAGGCCTCGGAGGGGGCCGTCCTCCGTTTTCACACAGTGACATGGTGTCTGGAAGTTCACTGTGACCAGAAGGGAGGAGTTAGCACGTGTGTGTGCGGCCACCAGCAGGGCCAGGCGAACAGGGAGGCTGAGCAGTGGAAGGAAGCGCCCACGTTCTCATGGGAGCCAGACCAGGGCGGTCAGGTGCTGCTTAGGGCTAGGAAGAAAAAAGGAAGCGGAGGAAGGGACAGAGAGAGTGTGGGGTCCTAGCCTGGACAGGCTGGTCGCCAGGGACGGTCTTTCTGAGGAAGAGACTTCTAACAGCGGCCCTGTCTGCAGGTGCGATAACTGAACTTGGGTTTTTCCTCCGGGCATCGCTGTATTTCTTTTTTTGCTGCCCTGAGAGCTAATTAGCTGTAGTACTTTGAAAACACGGGGGGAAGGAAAGGCAGCGCCTGGGTCCCCCCATGCACGTGCAATCCACACAGAGCAGCTCATCAATGCTCTCGGGCTGCCTGCACTGCCACAGGGCACCCCACTTCTCCTCTCCTCACTGTACACACGCCCACTGGCTTCCCAGGGACCTGCAAGGTGGCTTCCGTGCTGACGCTCACAGCATGCCTTCTCCAGCACAGCCAGGTCCTGAGCTCCACACAGCACGTGGCCACAACCCCACTCAGCCCTCCTCTCAGAAGTCACAGTTCAAAGCCTGCACCTCTGGCCTCTAACTCAGCTCCCCAGGCTCCCATCAGCAAACGGCTCCACGGTCCAGATGCCTCAGTGGCATCTGAGCCCTGTCCTGCCCTCGCTCACCTCCCACTGCTCCACCTTAAAAGATGTGACCCTCTCCTGTCACTGGCTTGTGGCAGTCACACCTTGCCACCAGCCACCTGGGGTCCTATCACTCCTCACCCTCTGTCACCTGTCTGTGTCCTTCACAGACACTGGGTCACACCCATCTTTGTACCTGCTTCTCCTCTGCCAGGAACAGCCTTCCCCCAGCGCCCCTGGAGTGTACTTCAGCTACCTGCCCAAACATCATCCTATTGTAAAGGCCGCCTGCCAGCCACCTCACTCCTCCACATGCCGGCCCTTGACCCGGCAGCTTTTTCTTATTGACACTCCTCACCACCAGCCAGGGCTTATGTTTATATGTTAGCTCTCTCCACTCACAAGAACACAAGTGCTTTATGATCACGATTCCGCCTCGCTCACTGCTCAGACGTAACACACTCCACGCACACAACAAGCTTCGAATGAGCAAGTCAAAGACTGTGCTAGAATCTGGCACCCCCAAAAACAGGCTTCTGTTCCAGGAAAGTCAAGAATCTCAAAGACTCGCCAGCTGGAAGGTTTTAAAAGCTGAGTCAGATACGACTACGTCATCCAACTGGCAAGAAAGGAAGGAATCTAAAGACACCAAATAAAGTAAATTTACAGAAAAAGTCCTAGGTAAGTCGATAAGAGAGAAAACACCGCCAAAGTTCAGCAGATGAAGTCTCCCATTCTTGCTTCTAATGTTTCCAAGGAACATCCTGCCTCTATTTCTTCCCAAAAAAGATTTGTTCTCTGGCAGTCCACCGTCTTTCAATGTTCTTTGCCAAGAGCATAATTCAAAGGCATCATTTCTTTTTTTTGTGTTTGTTGACGTTGACGTTCAGTCAGAACTGACTCACAGCTGACCCTCCAGTGGGTTTTCAGAGGCTGTAAATCGCACGCCCATCTTTCTCCCGCAGAGCAACTGGTGGATTCGAACTGCAAGCCTTTGGGCTGGCAGCACAACTCCTTACCACTAGGTCACCAGAACTCCCTGGGTTGTGTTAAGAATGAATAAATATCTAGGATAACAATCAAAGAAAGGACTAGATGCAGGACTTCATTCCCAAGCTAAGAGAGGGAGAGACGGAACAGGAGATTATAAAAGAAAAAGAAAACAAAAACAATGACAACGTTCAATAAGAGTAAATAACAAAAGCTGACCAAGATGGTGCAACGACTGGGGCAAGCTATGTGGGCCTTTCCTAAAAAGCTGGGAACAGAAATACTGTTTGATCCGGTAGTCCCACTACGAGGTCTACGTCCCAAAGAAATAAGAGCTGTGACCGACACAGGCACACTCTCGTGATTATTGTAGCATTACTGACCACAGCAAAGCGCCAGAAACAACCTGAGTGCCCATCAATATCTAAAGAAACACTGGTACATCGCCACAGTGGCATCACCACTAAAAACAACCAAGAATTCATGAAATACCGCAAAACATGGATGAATGTAGAATTAAGACGAGTTATTAAGACGACAAATTAAGACGAGTGGCGTAAGACGAGTCAGTCACATACAAAAGGACAAATAAGGTGTAAAATCACTAATACAAGAAAGCTCCAGACAAGCTCTGATCTGACAATGATCCCTCCCCATCCCTTTCATGAGTGCAGCATTTCAAAGTCCATCTAGGATCCAGGGAGGCATCTTATTACTAAGAATGGACTTAGTAATACATTTCATTATAATATTTTGCCTTATCTTCCAAAGCTGCCCTTTGAATTATTCTGTTCAGCTCATTAACTTCTGGATTTCCTTTAGCTTGGGCTTCTCGGCGCTCTAGTGCAATATTCACAGTCTCTTCGGACATCCACCTATCTTTTTGTCCCTAAGCTGGCTATCTGCAGACAGGAAAGGGGAAAGGCCCTTTCTTCGACTTTTACAATGTATGTACCCACCAGAACATAGGACAGCACATACACTGTCATTCCCTTTCAGAGGACACTGTGCAAAAGCCCAAGTGGACCCTGCAGGCCATGTGAGGTCAGCGCAGCAGGAGCGGGACTGCAAGGTCTCCCAGGAGGCCTCTGAGAGCAGGCCCAGGCTCACAAAGGAATTCCATCTCTAAACCTGCCGTTAAGTCAAATTTGCAGCTAAAGAGGGGGAAAAAAAGATATGGTTCGACCCTAAGGTCAGTTAGTCAAATGTCTGTCTCAGTGTATAAGCTGAGCTCACAAACTGTATACCTCCCTCTGCATGAAAACCATCGCACGACCTCTTCCAGGCACACGACACATCTTTAGTGCAGTAAGACATCTTGATGTGTGTGGGAAAGTGTTTGATATTACCAATGTAGGCATCTCGGCTTTTTATTTATTTTTATTAATTAATTAATTAACTAATTATTAATAGTGTTTACTGTCAGTCCCACAGGGCTGAGTCAGGGCTCCAGTGAGGATGCCCATTCGGCCTGGGGTTTGCTGGGGGACAGGCAATGACCACGGAGCACCAGAGCTAAGTCTAACGGCCATGAAGGGGGCTGTATCCAGTGGGGGGCACCAA
Source organism: Elephantulus edwardii (assembly GCF_000299155.1). NCBI lineage: Eukaryota > Metazoa > Chordata > Mammalia > Macroscelidea > Macroscelididae > Elephantulus > Elephantulus edwardii. The sequence continues at coordinate 1,254,658 of NW_006399836.1, read as the reverse complement.
GGCTGGCAGGGGCTACGAGGGGTCCAGCTGACGAGCCCAGGCCCAGCGTGGACACACCTGACCACAACACACAGCAAGGCCCCCAGACCACTGACCGTGTGCCTAGCGCACCTGGAAGCCCACCCAGCAGCCCCTCCTCTCAGAGCACTTCCGCTAAATTTAAGTAGCACAAACACAGGGTCACAAGGCCCTTGGGGGGTGGGGGGAATATTCAGTGCCTCAACCGGTCCTTCCAGTCCTGTTCCGGCTTCTGTCACCAAAGACTATAAACCACGGGGCATTTAGCCAGCAAACATCACTGCCCGGCCCTGTGTGGGCCTCAGGACCAAGACCAGAAAGCCAGGCTTGACTCTGAGAGGTTCACGAGGAAACAGAATTGATGCCTTTGAGCCGTGGTGTTGGAGAAGAGCATCCCATGGATGGCCAGTACAACGAACAGATAATGACTTGGTGCAGCCGGAGTACTCTCTGGAGGCAAAAATAATGAGTCTTCACCTCATACTTTGGACATGTTTCTAGGAGGGGCTATTCCTTGGAGAAGGACATGATGCTGGGAAGGGTGGAGGATCACCGAAGGAGAGGAAGACCCTCGACCAGGTGGATTGACATGGTGACTGCTGCAATGGGCTCTTGTGTCAGGAAGGGTGAGGATGGCACGGGATAGAGCAGGGGTCCTGGCGCAAAGCCTGGCTCCACAAAGGTGACAGTCAGTCAAGAAAACTCCATTGGGCCCACACACAGTAACAGTAACAGCTTCCGTCTCTGATCTATCAGCTGCCGCGAGCTGGGGGTGACCAGAACAGAATTCTTCTGAGGAGCCCAACTTCCCCAAATACTAGCAAACTCCATGAGCTTGGCCAAGATGGCTCTCCAGGTCTCCAGGCAGGTCTGTCTGCCCCGATGCCAAGGGCAGCTGTGTCGGGACGACTACAACCATGACGATGAATGCCCGGAGCCAGTGTTCATGCCACAAGTCCCCACAGGCCACCACAAGCCGAGTCAGTGTGGCAGAAAGGCCAGCACACAGCTTGATCTGACACGGAGAGAACTGATGCCACAGCGTGACGGATCACAAAGTGCTATGCTGAGTGAAAGGCGCCCAGTGATGCCACACAGCGTGTGGCTCGGCTCAGGCACAGCTCCAGACCAGGCCAAACAAGCAGTGCCCGGGGCAGTCTGCCTGGGACCGGGGTGGGCGGGAGGGTCTGCAGAGAGAGCACTGCAGTGCCGGACATGTCAACATGCCACCTGGGTCAAGGCTTGCGCAGGGAGTGCTTCTGTCAAAGCTCAGTCTCCACCTGCATGCATCTGACTGCATGGCAACCAACACCACGGTGAAGAAGAAAGGGCCGTGAGGGGAGACTCGAAAAGGAGGAAAGAGAACGGAAAGCCCTCAGGAGCTGACTCCCCGTCCTCCCAGCGGGCACCTGCAGCTCCACAGACTGGCATGACCGGGAGGGACGCTGGCACCACCTGTAACCCCCCAACGTCGGTGACTCAAAGGCCAGGTGAGCGCTACAGAGCCTTCCTGTCACCGTCGTGCACCGTCGCACGGGAGCCAACCAGAGCAGACCTCCAGGGGGTTTGCAGAGGCTGTAAACCACACAGGAGGAGACTGCCCATCATTCTCCCAGGAGTAGGGGGTGGGTTCGAACTGTGTGCCTTTGGGATGGCAGCCCAGCTCCTCACCACTGGGCTACCAGAGCTCCCTAACTTTCAGATGAAGGGTGTCTGACTGACTGGGCCTCAGTTCCCACACCTACCTACTGCTCCCCTAACATGCATGGTGCTTCAGGGAACCAAATGCTGCCCTTTCTAAACTACACTGACTCAGGGGCTCCCAACATCCTCTAACACAAGGGGCGGGAAGGGTCAAGTGACCAGGGTACCCATGGAATGTGACCTGGGCGCATCTGTCTCTGTCTTTAAGTCAAATTGTAGCAACCCTGCCAGAACCATAAATAAACTACTATCATTCTGATAATTGTTTTTTTTTTCTTTTCTGGTTAAAGAGAAGGTAGTGGCTTTGCCCCCTACACCCACCCCTTTTACTTTCAAAAAAACTTTTATTTTTAAAAATAGGACAATACAATCTGTTTTCTCTATCAGTAACCCTCTGGGGCCTTCATGATGGTCAGAACTATCATGTGGGGAAAAAACCTCTTTAAATATAGAAGTTTAAATATGGAAAATAAAAAAGTAGACATGCGACTTTCTATAGCAAATGCTGAAGAACAGGCAGCCCTCAGAGACATTACAGGGTCGGGTCAAGCTCACCTCACCAGAGTGAGCCACACGGATCTGCTGATTCCCCAGTTTCTACTGGACTGTGGTCTACCAAGTAGCCGTCGATGGTGCTTTACGAGGAGAGGGGACATTGTACCGAGGTGCCTGTCCCTTCACAAGAGCCCTGGTGATGCAGTGATCAAAGCATTCGGCTCCTAACCGCCACTTCAAACCCATCTCTCACAGGGCGAGCTGCCATCTGCTTCTGCAAGGACATCCACCCGGGAAGGTGGTGGGCAGCTCGGCTTGGCCACAGGGTTGCGACTGGCCGGCAGGGGTGGGTTTGGTTTATGGCTTCAGGAATGGTGCTGGGATGAATGAGAACCTGCCTGCTGAGAAATGACCACCAGTCACTCGTTATTAAGTCCCTTTGGTGCTGCAAGTGGCTAACACGTTCGACTGCTAACAACAGAGGGGTCAGTGGTTCAAGTTCACGCAGAGGAAGGCTGGAAGAAAGACCTGGTGATCTGTTTCCCAAAACCTGGCGGAAACAGCCGTACTCTCACACACACAGCGGCCGCAGGTCCAACAGCTGCTGGCTGGCTGTTTAACGTGCGTTTCCAGCTATCTTGAATACACGCCATCCTCCACCCTCGTGAGGCAGGCCTCCGTCCACTGGCAGCTGCGTGCCAAGGTGAGGGCAGTGTTTACCCTCCGGGAGTTCCTGGTGCCACGGGGAAGATAGCTAACAGGGCAGGAAGGGCCAGAAGGCAGCACTCCAGTAACAAGACGCCGATTCCAGTGACGGCCACGCCACCCCCGTTCCTGGAGAAGGACATCACGTAAAGCAGAGGCAGGAAGACCCTCCACGAGACGGACCAGCCCAGGGCTGCAGCATCCGGCTCTGATGCATGGATGGCGCGGGACAGGGCAGGTGTCTCTCCTGGTCTGTTGTACGTGGGTCTCTGTGCAGGAACTGACTTACTAGCACCTAACAAAATAAAACGGAAAGGGGAACCGGGCACAGGGCTGGCTTCCTTTCCTGGGGGGACGTTAACCGGGTATGAAAGGCCTGACCACAAACACAAAATACAAAGCCCCTGGTAAACCACACGCCTGTGACTTAATTGCTGGACTTACATTCTTGCAAGAGAAATCTCCCAGGTTGGGGGGAGACTTCCAAGCTGAAAACACAGAAAAGGAATGAAGACCCAGCTTCCCAGGAGCAAAGTGGGTATCTGGCCTCAATGAGCAGATTCTGTCCATGTCAGCTCAGGGGAGCTGGAAACCTCAGCTTTGGGGGGGACATGGAGGAAACACCTTCTGGTCAGGCCCTGAGGGCTTCCATACAGATGACCCCCACACAGGGACATGGTCAGAAAAAAGGCCAGCAACGAGGGCCAGCCAGCGAGGAATTTCAGCCCTGTGGACTCCAGATGACAGACGTTGTCACGTACTGGACGCGAAAGAGCCACAGTCATAATATCCAGAGAAACAGATGATGGAAGAAAAAAACGAACAAGCAATGCTCAAATCGATCTGAAAAGAAGAAATGGAACTTCCGGAAATTGTAACTGGCACACACAGCACCAGGTCAATCTCCGACGACGGGTTCCAGTTACACCACTTTCTGGAGAAGACAAAACCAGAGGGGCAATCACAAAGGGACGTAAGGGACCTTCTGGGCCGATGACACGTTCTTGCTCAGGCTGGGGTGGTGGTGTCATGACGACAGCGGACGGTCCAAATTCAGAGGCCTCTCCATGCAAATGTGAAAGGCCCATTCACCTGTCTCCATCAAGACAACATCCGAGACAGCAGAACTCTCTCCTGGGCATGTCTACCCTGTACCACGGGGTCACCATAAGTCAGGCTCTGTCCGAGAGCAACAGAGTGGGCTGGGGCTGGCGTATCTCAAAACCATGAGATACACCGTAATAAGCCTGGCTTTAAGGAGATACTTAAAACTATATAGCCACTGATACTCATTCAAGGACCTCTCCACATTACTGAGGAGAAATGATGTCAGTCTGAGGACTAAGGTGCACCTAATTCGGGCTATTGTCTTTTCAATCACTGGTTATTCATCTGAGAGCTGGACAGGGAATAAGGATGACAGATGAACTGATGCCTTTGAGTTGTGCTGTTGGAGACAAGTACTGAATATCCCATGGATGGCCAAAAGAACGGATCTATCTTAGAGAGGGTGCAGCCAGAGTGCTCCTTGGAGGCAAATATGATTAAACTTCACCTCACATACAGTGGATGTGTTCTTACGAGAGACACATGCTTGGAAAGGTGGACAGATGGCAAAGGACAGAAAGGTCCTCAACAGATGGACGGACACAGTGACAACAGCAAGGGGCTCACGTGGGTCAGAGGACCGAGGAGGACAGCACAGGACAGAGCGGGGTTCAGGTCTGCAGTCCTGGGGGTCAATAGGAGTCTACCGGACTCAACAACACCTAACAACAACTGACAGTAAACTCGAGGACCGTGTTCAGCACACCCAGTGAATGACAACAGAGGAGAGGTTTCTAAAGTGAGCTGTGAAGCCATTCCAGAGGGCAGGGAGACAGAAGACATGAAAGAGCAGCTAGGAGATGGGAGGTGAGATTGGGAGGAACACAGCTCTAATTAGAGTCCCAGAAGACAAGGGGTGCGATAAGTAAGGGCAGGAGACCATAGAGAACTCATGAAAAGACTTCTGATGCAGGAGCTTTGAGAAAGCCACTCACGACATTTAAGCCCAGACAGAACACTTTTTTTTTCTTGAGAGCATTAAACTGATACAGATTTCTATAGCGTCAATAAAATCCAGAAGTATTGTCTTCAAAATGTTGAGAAGATAGCTGTCTGCCTGAATGTGTGCTGCCCTAGTCACCGAGTTGCTATAACAGGAACACCTCGAGGGGGGCAGATGTAACAAATTCATTTATCAGTCAGGGAATCAGCCCAGGTCAGGGTAACAGCTCAGGGGGGGGAGGCTCTTCTCCCGCTGGGCCCTGGAGGCAGGAAGCTCCCCAGCTCCTATCTCTCTGTTCCCCAGCTCCTGTCCCTCCACTCCTCAGCAATCTTCTGTCTCCCAAGCTGGGATTTCTTCCTTCCTTAAATCTCCTTTTTCTAATCTCAAGAGAAACCGACTTAAGATGCACCCTACACAGAACTAGTGTCTCACTAACCTAACCTAACAAAGAAACCCTCTTCTCAAATGGGGTACAGAGTGGGTGCAACCCCGTAACAGCCAACAGGAAAGCCGACAGATTTCAGTACGCGCACACAGCTGCATCTCAGTCAGCAGAAAAATGGGGGGAAACAAGAGATGGAGTTTTAAATTTTAAAAGTCCACCATCAAGTCACAGTGACCTCATGCATCAGAGTAGAGGTGCTCCACAGGACAGAGCTCATTTTTAGGGACAGAGATGGCCAGTCCTTTCTTTCCAGGCACCTCTGGGCACACCTAATACTCCAGCCTTGCGGTGAGCAGCATTTACCCCAGTCAGCGACCCGAGCTGTCAGCGACTCAGTAAACATTCTCTCATAAACAAAAGCGCAGTATATTCTTCCCAAATACATACAGGGGCCTAAGAGGCTTGTGCTCGACTGCTAACCCGAAGGCTGGCAGTTCAAATGCACAAGTGGTGCAGCGGGAAAAAGGCCTGGCCACCTGCTTCCTTCAGCTTCCAACCCTGAAACCCTATGAAGCAGCCACTCTGACGCATGAGGTCACCACAGATTTAAAGGGACCTGATGGCAACACACACAATCTGTGCGTGTAAGGGCTCTGGAATGCGATTACTTGGGCAGGAGCAGCACCAGGAGCTGCCTGGGGCCTGACGGTTCAGTTCTCAAGCTGGAGGCTGGCTCTGAAGCATTCACTGCTGTGCTTTAAAGCCAAGTGATGGGCCATGGATTTTATAGGGACGCCAAGCACTCACATCTCTAGATGGGAGGGAGGGAGAGAGGGAAGGGACCCCGCAGAAGCACGGTGCTCACCAACTGGGTGAAGAGGGACCAATGCCAAGCAGCCCACCCCACAGCAACCCCAGCTCTGGAGGCCAGCCTGCAAGGTCCAGTGTGAGGTAAGGCCTCCCCTCTGGCTGGCAGCCTGAGCACTGGCCTCCGTGATCCTTGATCCTGCCGTGGGAGAGGGAGGTCAGAGAGTCCGACCTTGCTAACACCTCACCTGACCGGAGGGGCCCCGCACCCCACACTTGCTGCCGCCTCTCCGCTGCTCCAGAAGTCACCAGCGGCTCCCAGAACTCCAGGCAGGGGGAAACTGACCTTTCTGAGGTGACTTGTCACTTCAACAATGCTCTTTCCCACCCAGTCCCAGGAATTCACTCCCGTTCCTGCTGGGTGAGGCCAGAAGCCACGCCCACAGTAGGGAAAGGTCCACAGGAACTTCAGGCCTGCAGGGCTGGGCAGTCACCTGCTCCAGGCTCCAGAAGGGAAACCTGGGCCATGCCAGGGAAGTCACTGCCCCGGGCCACTCCTCCTACAGCCTGGCAGGTCCACAGTGTCACACCTGGGGTTAACACAGGGCTAACCTGTAGAAGGGTGGCAGCTTTTCCCCACGCCATCCTTACAGCTAGATTTTGGCAAAGACTTGTGTATTAACATCAAATCCTCTGACTCTTCCATGCACCCGAGTGGGAAGGTGGGGTGCAGCACTGGATGATGGCTGTCCCCAGTAGTGAGGGCAGCCAGCTCACTGGTTAGAGACACACTCAGAACAGACCCTCATTCAGAACCTTCCATTTCCTATCTGAAAGGAAATTCCTGCAGACAGGAAAGAATTCCTGTCTCACGCCACCTGTGTGCAGGGCGCCTGGGAGAGGGAGAAGCGTGCTGGGTCCCCGATACTGCGATGAGCCCTCGGTGGGCTTGCCCACCTGTGAGCGTGTGGTTCTGAGCCTAGGCCAGCACGTCACCTGAATTCCTCCCACAGCGTCTGCACGTACCAGCCGTGACATGCACCCATGGGCAGGTGAGGTCACCCAGAGCTGAACTCTGCTGTCAGGTGCTAGCGAGTCAGTGCCAGAGTACAAGAAACCCGCCACGCTGGGCAGAAGAAGCCCCGGCCGGGTCCCCCCATCCAGTCGCTGCTGCCTGAGACCACCACTGCACGCACCGTCAATCCAGGCCACTGACAGTCACTTTTCCTGCCTTTTTCCCAGGGGCTGGCCCCTCTGATAACATGTACAAAGCACATGCCACCAAGTCTCGGGGTCCATGCTTTCCCAGGGGCATCTGGCTGTACTTTGGGGCCCCTGATACCTCCCTGTGGACGTGACGCCCCAACACTGCAGGGCCTGGAGGCACGCTTGGCCTCATGCTCTCCTAACGAGCAGTTTCACATGCTTACCCACGTCACCCATGCTCGCCCAGGGACAACTGGCACCTGACCCCCTTCCCAGGCCCTGCGCCTTGCCACGTGGACGCCGACCACTGACGACAGGGACTGCTTGCCCTCGATAAGCACGGCTCTGCGTGCTCTTGCTAACTGCTCTGCTCTGAGCTCTTTCACGATGCTGTTCACTGTGGACTAGGGAGCCCAAGAGGCCGTGGGGACTGCGCTCACATCTCCATGGTGACCGGCGACTGCTCCCCCCACGCACGCGTGCATCTGACGGGGCTCCAGCTTGTGCCAAGGGCCGGGCCTGGCCCAGGATGACCGCCTGTGCCAGGGCGAGTGCAGGTGGAAGGACTGTCCCTCTGATCACTTTCGCAGGGCCAGGGGAGGAGCGTGGTGAACCAGAAGGAAGCGATGTGTCTGAGGGACCAAGTGGTGGTGACCGTCACACACTCAACACACCTGTAAAAACGCTGTCTAATGGAGCCCCACAGAGGTCCTCGGAAGACAGGCCTGGTGGCCGATCGGCTTCTGAAAGGCCACAGCTCTGAAAAGCCATTGGAGTGTCCCCACCCTGCACAGGTGGGGTCAGCAGGTCGGGGAGACTCAATGGCAACACATCTCACTGCAGCCCAAAGGCAGGCCGGGGTCCATCACCCAGGAGAGTAGCTGGACCCCAGGAAGGGCCAAGTCCCCTCGCTAGCACGTCACTCAGGCCCTTGGGTTAACACCCCAAGATTGTAAGCAAAGGGCCAGCTCCTTACACCCCAGAAATAAAGGGGAACAGAGCCAAAGCCAAGCGTCACTTGTGACTCAACGCCGAGAGACGGGTGTGAATGCTGGCTTCATTGTTCTGACTTGTCACCAAAGGCCCGGAAACCAGCTGCTTCCTGCAGTAAATGAAATCAGGAAGGTGGCAGGGCGCACCAAGTGACCAGAGAGGCTTCTGCAGAAGCACCCTGGAAGCTGGCTGTCCCCCTACGCTGCCGGCCTGCCTTCCAGCCCAACTCTGCTACCCCTGGGCCCTTGGCAGCCTCCTTGGCCTCTCCCACTCTCCGGTCACCTGGTTGTGGGAGTCACTGTCACCTGTCTTCTCCTCCCACCACACAAAGTGCTGTCAGAGCCTTGTGCTGGGGCCTGGCCTGGGGCAACTGCGAGCCAGGAGGCTAGTTTTCCCATCAACAATGACCTTGCTCATCCACCAGCCAGCCCATCAATGAGAATCTCCCCACGGTCACAGGAAGCCAGGAGAGACGGCTATGCGGCTGGGAGGTACCCTGCGTGGACTCAGGGGGACCGCCTCCCCCCGCCTGTGCCATCCTCCCCCCGCTGCACCGCCCTTCAGCATGCTGTTCGGTCATCGGTCACTCTGTCAGTCCGTCTGTCAGTCCATGCCGTGCTTTCCCGAGGAGAGATCAGTCAGCTTGCAGAAGAGGACTTGCCCAGCAGGAAATGAAAGAGGCCTCGGGGGCGAGTCACAGAGCCTGGAGCCCAGCAGTGGCCAATGAGCCTGGCAGCATCCCAGGTGCCAGGAAATGAGCAGTGGTCACACGGCTGTCACCTCCACACAGCAGGGGCAGCACTGGTCAGGCTCAAGGAAACAACCCAGGGCGGCACTGGGGAAGCGAGGAGGTGCGGCAGGCTAAGCGCTGAGCTGTAGACCATAAGATCGACAGTTCAAACCCACCAGTCGCTGGGCACAGATGAAGCACTTCTGCTCTCCTGAAGAGTTACAGCCTTGGAAATGTACGGGGCAGCTCTACTCTGTGCAGCGGGGACCCACACACAACCCTAAGGGGACCACACCACCCCACACCACTGCTGCTGACCGGAGCCTCTCCGAGTGACTGAACTGGCGCCCCCACATTCCCTGAGCCCTCAGAGGCCTCGCCTGTGTGAGGACAACAGGCCACCAGAGGGACCTCAGACATCACAGCCGACCAATGAGACGGGGAGCAACGCCAGCTGAGGGGGATGAGAAGGCAGTTCAGGGGCTGAGAACCAGAGCGCCAGCCTGTCAGAGCTGCTGCACGCCTGACCTCAAAACCAAAACAGGCCTGCCTCCTGCTAGTTAGAGCTGGGCTATGCAACAGAAAACTGCAAAGGTTCAAACCTCAGGAGCTCCCGAGGGTCTCGGTGCCACAGGCAGCCTCAGCGGCAGCAGCCTAGGTAAAAAGCAGGCCGGAGCTGCCAGATCCTGCTAAGCGCTCCCATGGGGCGCAGGTCAGCCAGGGCGCCACCCCACACACCCTGCACCCCAAGAAAGGGGCATTTCCGTTCTAACTCGTGCCTGCCTCGTGTGCCCACCCAGCACGCTGCAGAACTCTCGGTTTCCCATAAAAACACTGACACCACATGGCAGCATTGGGGGGGGGATTAATACGCTGAAATCCATGAGGCAAAAGCTGGTCAGAGAAACGAGCAGGGTCTAGGGAGCAGTCATTTGCACAACACGTGGGTTTGCCAATCACAGATTCACACACAAGTGGCCAGTTACAAATCCCACGCTGGGCCGCACTCTCTCCCCAGGGAAGCGTCTCCTCTCCCCAGTGGCCCTTCTTTCCAAGCTCCCCACCTTCAGAGTTTATCCCCAGGCCAGCGCTGCCCCTCTCAGCACCCGTGGCTGACCTCCAAGAGTCACTGTTCTCCCCAAAGGCCTACTGCTTGCCTGGAAGTTGAGTCAGAAGAGTGATTTTGGCTGCAGGTGAAATCATGTTTAACAAAATGGAAAATTCATTCTCCTTACAGATGAGGAGAAAATCGATGTGAGCCTAGTTCAGGACCTAAACAAACCACTGAGGGGTGCTTTTCTCCTGCCCCCTAAGATACCAGCCCCCTGCTGCTCAGGACGTAAGCACTGCTTCTACCTCGGCTTCCGTATTGCCCGCCTGCCCAGTGTCTGTGGGCACTGCTCAGAGCGGACGCTGACACAACTATTCAAGTGCCTGCTCTTCACAGACAAGAGAACAAGAGACAAAGAACATCCTGGGAAAACATCAGCAAGTCCCAAAGCTGCTGAGTGACTCCTCTCTGCAACGTGAAGAATAAAAGAGAAAGAAACTCAAGGCTAAGTTAGAAGACAATCCTCTTTTCCAAACAGGCAAATTATTTGGATACCTCACCAAAAGAAGATACACAAAGCAGAAAGTAACCACCTGGATAGATGCTCACCCACTAACACACTAAGGAAATGTTAACTAAAACCACAAGAAGCCATCACTACCGACCCAGCAGCGTGGCTGAAAACAGAAAGGCTGAGCCTGCCACCGCTGGCAAGAAGCGGGGAAGTCACAACTCTCACATCCTGCTCGAGGGACATAATACAGCCACTTGAGAAAATGGATAGTTGGCTGCAAGTGCGCAAATCCACCAGATGCTCTGCTGAAAAAGGAGGAACAATCTCCTCCTGTACCAGTCAGATCTGATTTGACAATACACACACAAATAATTTTTAAAAAAAGGTGTGTTGTTGTTATGTGCCGTTGAGTTGCTTACAACTCATAGTGACCCTTATGTACAACAGCCCTAATTCCTGCTCTGTTCTGTGCCAATCTCACTGTCTGACACACATACCCCAATTATCCCAGTCACTGAATCAATCCACCTCATAGAGGGCCTTCCCCTCCGGCGCTGTCCCTCCACCCTCCCAAGCATAATAGGTGTAGATCAGTGGTAATTTATGCTATAAAACGCAATGGATATGCATGCGTAAAGCCCTGTACGTGAACAAAACCCAATGTAAATGAAAGATTATATAAAATGTAATGTGCATGAATCATCAGTATTATTTGCAACAGGTTCATAGTAAACTGCTACACATAGTAAACATCTGCTACACAATGCAGATACCAGAAAAAGGAAAACTGTTGTTTTGGCAATAAGATACTTATTGCCAAAAGAGATGTTACAGTGTTGGTTTCAGCAGCACATGTACTAAAACCGGAAGATACTAAGAAGAGCAGCATGGCCGCTGCACAAAGATGACATGCAAATTCACGAAGCGTTCCTATTTCTCAACAAACTCACGTGCATAGGAGCAAATACTGTATGAGACCATTATTGTAAAAATAGAAGGGTAACCAGTGAGATGAGTCCGGATATACAAAGAGGGAAGGGAGAGTAAATCATGGGTCAAAGAGTCTGGTGGGCAGAGGGAGGGAGCAGAAAAAAATGTACATGAGTTAAACACAATAAAAATAAATACATTAAAAAATGAGATGTCACAAATAAACCACTCTAAGATAGCTGAGGGGAGCACACCCTTCCCCAGCCTTGGAGCCTGGAACTGGACCTAACCTGTGGGGCCTGCAGCCCAACAACAGACAGACCCCTAAGAGGACACAGGGTCCTCAGGACACAACCACCCAGGGTCACAGGGCAGCATCCCCCTCAGGAGGTGAGGAAGGAGGGAGCGAGAAGGGGCGGGACAGTGGTGGCACGTGAGGACCCGTCGGTAAAGCAGGACGTGTGTGGCTGGCTGAACGGAACAGCAGTCTGCTCTGCAAACTTGAAATCACTGAAATCACAAAAACTCCGTGATACAAACTTTACCCAAAGACAGCCTTTGCCAAGAAAGGGTGGTTCTTACCTTACACCCACATGGTTGTAACATGCTCTTAGGTCAACCACACTCAGAAAGACCGGAACCCTGCTGGGGTGGTGCCACCCTCACCAGCTCCACTGTGCCCTCACCGCACTCGGGCCCACTGTTCCGGTCAATCCACTGTCCTGATTCCTCTCGTGTCAGTGAGAAGGCCACGTGCAAGGCTGAGCTGGAGACACCACGGCCGGCATAGCCGAGCACCAGGTAGAAGCTCCACTGTCACTGTGTGTGTGCGTGCTGGTTCGAGTTCACACACCTGTGCACATGTGTGTACATGGGTGCATCTGTGCGCTCATGCCCAGCCTGGTTATTAATCCTGGAAGGGCAGAGAATTCCAGCCCTGAGGCCAGTCACGTGCCCTGTGGCACACTGGACGGTGGCAGTGAACTGAGGCCACATCTGGCCCCTCCCCTCCCAGAGGACAAGGAGTCACAGCAAAGAAGGTGTCCAGAAGGCTCACTGACGAGGCTGGAGGAAAGAGCTGTCCGCCCTGTACTCACTGCTGACAAGGGCCCGTTGTCAACATTAAAGCCGGTCTCTGCAATTTCCTTGGGCCAAAGTCCACGTTGCTGAAGTAGTAAAATATGAACTTTAATGCCATCAGGTTTGGAGTTTGAATCATCAACAATCTGCGTTATTCAGGTGACACAACCCTGCTTGCCAAAACTGAGGAGGACCTGAAGCGCTTGCTGCAGAAAGTCAGGGAATGCAGTCTTCAGTATGGATTGAGACTCAATATCAAAAACAAGGTTTCTCACCCCTGGCAGCATCAGGAAGGATGGTGAAGAGAGAGATTGTTCAAGCTTGCTTGGCTCCACAGTCAATACTCTTGGCACCAGCAGCCAGGAAATTAAAAGATGTATTGCGATGGGTTTAGAGACCTCTCTAAAGTACTGAAGTGCAAAGATGTCAGCCTGGAGACTAAGGTGCACCTGATACATGTCATGGTCTTTGCAATCATTTGCTATGCATCGGAGAGCTGAACGATGACTAGGAAGGACAGAAGAATTGATGCCTTTGAGCTGTGGTGCTAGAGAAGGATTGAATATACCACAGACTTCTAAGAAGACGAACAGGTCTGTCTTGGAGAGGGTAAAGCCAGGCTTCTCCTTGGAGGCAAGGATTCTGAAGCTTCGTCTGACATATTTTGGACATGTTGCAAGGAGGGACCAGTCCTTGGCAAGAGGCATCATGCTTGGGAGGGTGGAGGGACAGAGAGGGTGACACCCCTCCCTAATGGGGGCGGGGGGGGCTGCTCTGGATGCCACAGCCCAGGAAGGGTGCCTGGACCCTGGACGGCTGAATGGGCCCCGAGCCGCCCCGAAGACCATCCTAACAGGATGAACATGGAATGAGGAGCAGCTGAATACTGGCCTTCAGTCCTGGATCAGAGCATCCCCGAAGGGGCAGGCAGTTGTGTCTGGCATGCGATGGTGCTGCAGGTTGAGTAAATATTGAGGCATCTGAGCAGCCGTGGTGCCAGGAGGCTGCCGGCTTACAAAACACCCACACAGTCAGAACCACGGCGCAGCTCTGCCTAGGCCGAGGCAGGAGCTCAAAGCTGTCTCGTTCCGACGCCTAGGGAACACTCAGGGCTTTGAGGCGGACTTTTCCAGAACCTCCTCTGTCTGCTGTGCCTTCAAACCCAAAACAAGAAGACGACTGTCTGGGGTGGCATTTAAACCTCCTCGCCACGCTCACGGCACACAGACGTGTACTTTAAATCACTCCCCAGGCAGTTTTTTGAGAACAAGTATAGAATTAAGCAATTTTGCTAAGAGTTTAAAATATATGTATATTTTGTTGTTATTTAGATTTTGGATAAACACAATCAAGCACGAGATGAAAATATGATAAATATTGATATGATATGATAGCCCCATTCCAGGCATGTCACCCCACCAAGTCAGAGAGCTGAGTCGGAGCCCACGGGCAGCAGCGGGTCTGGACAGCTTGAGCTCTGGCCTTGCCACCAGCCGGCCTCGCCGAGACGTCTGAAGGGCAGCCTGTGGTTTCCACCCAGTCGGCCGGCCCTTCGCCACACACGCCACCAGCAGCTCAGCCGGTCGCCCAGGCAGCAGCCACCTCGACATGTCTGGGCATCGGTGGAAACCGGGGCAAGGCACGATTTCCACACTTCTGAGAAAACACTGGCTGCCAGGCACGGAGTGACAGACAGGTCTGAAGCGCTGCTTTACTGGAGAGTAAACAGCACGTGGGGGTCGCTGGGGGTAGTGAGAAGTGGGGAGCACCCACAGGGACGCTGCAGCTAGGAGCCCCGCTCTGGTCCCCAGAGCCTGGAGCCAAGCCCACCGTCCCTTCCAGGTCGCCGGCCCTCTCCCCTCAGTTCTCCCTCCACCATGGGCAAGCGTCTGCTCGGCTTGGTTCTGAACGCCGGCCCCCTTTTTTGAGCTGGGATAAGAACCAAGAACTAAGGGCTCTTCCCCAGGGTCAGGCGAGAGGAGGAAAGCAGAGGACACCTGGGGCCAAGTGGGGTGACAGCTGACATGGCAGAGGCAGCAGGAACTCAGAGGGGGTAGCTGGGGGCAAGAGCTAAGGCCCCCCACCCAGCCCCGCATTGGGTTACCAGGAGCACCCTCTCTTCACACAGCCTTCACACGAGCCACCAAGCAGCGAGGTAGCCCAGCAGGGAAACGGCCTTGCCAACGACAAAGAGAGACAGCGACCCCCTTGCTGGGCACCAACCCTGTAAGGCACCCACACCTTCTGGAGGTGTGTGACCACCAGCAACGAGCAGCAAATCCAGCCTCATGGTGCCAGGCTGTCCTGACCTGTAAACGGCCCCATGGGCACAGCCTGGCCTTTAAACGGCCCTGTGGGCACAGCCTGGCCTTCCCCACGATGCACACAGACACCGCGGAGGGCGCAGCTTCGGTCCAGGCCACCGCCATCAAGCGAGTGTCCCAGGAGCGAGTCCCACGGCTGTGTTTGGTTCCCACAGAAAAGTTAATGCTGACGCCGCCCCGTGGCCTGTGGGAAACGTGCAGCAGCGTTATCAGGGCACCCAGGGACTGTGAGCAGGCCGCAGTGTGGCAGGGACGGGGAGAGGCCACAGGGAGAGGTGAAATAACGTCGCCGACACACCTGCGGACGACACACCTGCTGGACGGTACACCTGCAGACACCTGCCAGATGGAGGCTGCCACAAACCTTCGAGTCACAGCCCCCCACTGTGGGAACTGCACATCACGATGGGCCAAAGGCTGCCTGGACCAGCAGGGAGAGACGGTGAGAGTGAGCTCGAGCTGGGGACCAAGCAAGCTCGGGGCAGAGGCGGCTCAGAGCTCCGATGGCCCAGGACAGAGCAGCACCCTCCCCACTTACCACCTTGCAAACACCCCACATCAGCTCAGGCGAATGACAAAAGTAGGGGCCTTCTAAAAGGTCACATAGTGCCTTAGTCACAAAAGGACAAACGCTGCATGGTGCCACTGTTGTAAAACAGGACTGACACAGGGGTTGGCGGGAGACTGAGAAAGTTGGGATAAATTATGTAACAGATGAGGGAGAGAACTGTTTCAAAGGGATATGTGATTAGGTATTACTGTCATGACAGGCGTCTAGAACGAAGGCTGCACAGTGGAGTGGACCTGGGAGGAGGAACTGTATGCTATAATTTTTCTTTTTCAAAGAGAAGAACAAACTGGAGGGGAGGGGTGGGCAGGGAGAAAAGTGCAACAATGAATGAATGGAAATCCAAAATCCAAAATTTCATTTAAAAAAATAATAATAAAATGGTCAGATCTGCTGAAATGATAGAGACTGGAAGAGCTCCCAAAAATGATCACCCAAAGACAACCTTTGAAGGTAGAACTGAAGCTATTTCTTCCGGTCACCTTTTAGCCAAACAATAAATTTGTTTATAATAAATTTTTTAAATAAATAAAGCACACTAACTAAAGCGGCATCCAAAACCTTGGGAAGGAAATGCCGTTCATTCAAGATACACAGAAGCGTCTAAGTATCTGGCAGCTTGAACGGCTGAGGAGCCATGAAGAGGGAGCGGCCACCGTCAGCACCAGGAATCGGCCCCACGTGGCGGAGTGAGCTCTGAAAACGCGTCCTCTGGCCTCCATCGAGCCCAGGAACTACCGGGGTGCAGCCCAGAAGCAGAGGTAATCCAGGACGCCAGGGGCGGGGCTTGCGCTCATTCACAGGAGTAGGGTTATGCAACCACTAGAAAGCTTTTCAAAAGCCTTCCCCCAAAAACCGGAGAACAGTCAATAAAACACTCAAACAGCCACTGAACAGCGCAATCAGTGAACTGAGGGCAGGTAGGTCCCTGGTGCGAACAGGCACCCAAGGGCACCCTATTTGACCTTGGACTAAGTTCACCTCTCTTGTACCTTTGATTTTCAACTCAAAAAAACAAACTCACTGCCACTGAATCAGAATCGGCTCATAGCTGACCCTCCACGGGGTTTTTCAAGCTGTAAATTCATTTCCTCAGGGAGATGAGATGAGATGAGATTGGCCCTCTCTCTCCCCTGAACAGCTGGTGGATTCAAACAGCCAGAGGACACAGCCCCCTGCAGACCAGGCCACCAGAGTTCCCCTTCACAGACTTCCAAGTCAGGAATTTAACACAAGATGATAATTCCAAGTGTAAACTAGGCCCTTGCTCCCATTTACCTGTGCAAACTGTCAGCATTCGATACAACATCAACGGGACCTTTTTACAATCTCATGAACTGTCGTGCCAAAGAACCTGGCTCCTGGCATTGCCTCCAGGAGGCGGGAAGGGTGGCAGGCTCAGTCACCCATCCGAGCTGGGCCAGTTAAGTCCCGCCCTCTTCCTCCCCTATCTCCCTACTGTGTAAATTATCGCCAACTTTCCTATTATCTTAACCAAACAGTTGCAGGCAAAGAGCTTGTCTGAAAATAAAACCAAATAGCCCCTACTGTGTCTTTGGTCCTCCCTCACTGAGGTGGGGAAAGATGATTAAGGTCAGGAGATTACTGTCATATTTGAGGGCGGGTGACTCAGAATCCACTTATTCCAGGCAGGAGATCCAGTTAAGGGCTTTGGGGTGGTGAGGTCTGGCTCAATGAAGGCTGTGTATCTCACCAAGCTTCAGCTCACAGGTCCATCTGGAAGGTGGACTACCAGGAACTGAGGAAGGAATGTGAAACCTCGGTGGGTCCAATAGGAAGCAGAGGCTGTGGGCTGGATGTCACCAGACAGAGGCCAGTCCTGGACAGGGACTACCCACCTCACTGGTTCTGCCCCTCCACATGCGCACAGAGGTGCTGCTTCATGGCACGTGGCCCCGACTCCTGAGCTGATGGCATCGTGCCCATGCACAGCCAGAACGTTGCTGGGTGCCACTGAGTCAATTCAGACTTGCAAACCCCTGCCCAGTCCTGTGCCATCCTCTTAACCGCGGCCACGTCTGAGCCACTGCGGCAGCTGCTGGGGCAGTCCACATCTCAAGGGGTTTCCTCTTCCCCCCAACCCTCCACTTTGCCAAGTATGCCGCCCTTTTCTAGGGACTGTGTCCTCTGGATGGCATGGCAAAAAAAACAGGAGACAGAGTCTGTGCGGAGAGGTCACAGCGCACATCCCTGATCAGGACACCCTCAGGCCGCCCCAGGCCTTCCCGGGCCACCCAGCTCAATCCTCCTGCTTCTCAGCCAGCAACCACCGCAAGAGACCTGGAGACCCACAGAGGCCTGGGCCGGCTCCACCCGGACAGAGCCACCATCCCCCAGCCTGGCTCCTCAGTTGGGAGGTGAGGTTCCATACAACGTCCTTTTGTGCCATTGTGTTATAAAGCAAACCAAACTAAACCAAAACTTAATTCAACAGGAACCTTCAAAACATGTTGACTGTCTACAAAGACCTTCCTTTAAGCCTGGCAGAGTCTGAGGGACTCTGAACGTGGGGTCCTGGCACAAAGTCTCAAGTCTTCTCCATCATCTCCCCTCAATAGTGGAAAAGCCAAACGGAACTCGATTCTGACTCACAGAGACCCTGCCGACAGAGGGCTCCCACAGGGCCTCGGTTGTAATCCCTTTACTCCCCCCACCAAAGGTCTCACACTCTTATTAGCAAATCTCTTTAATGTGGATGTCTCAAATGTCTCCCACTGGAAGGGACCAGACTGCGACATGATTTTAAACTGGACACGGTAGCTTGTCAGTCAAATCAACACGGCTCTATGCTGATGAACCTTGGCAAACGCGTGTGCCATCCCAGGTGCGGCGCTGCAGGTTGTGGACCATCAAATCAGGACCAATTTATAGCTGAGCCTTCTGCAGGGTTTGCAAAGGCAGTTAATCAAACGGGAGGAAAATACTCATCTCTTTGCACCGAGCACCTGGTGGATTCGAACCACATGCCCTTTGAATTAACAGTGCAATTCCTTATCACAATTAAAAGACGAATTGCATTGGAAAAGTCTGCTGTCAGAGATCTCTCCACAGTACTGAAGAGCAACAATGTCAATCTAGAGACTAAGGTGCATCTGATACAGGCCATAGTCTTTGTAATTACTTGCTATGCATCGGAAACCTGGCCAATGACTAGGGATGATAAGAATTGATGCCTTTGAGCTGTAGAGCGGGAGAAGAGTACTGAATATACCATGGACTGCCAGGAGAACAAACAGGTTCGTCATAGTGAGGGTGAGACCAGGCTGCTCCTTGGAGGCAAGGATTCTGAAGCTTCGTCTGACCTATGTTGGACATGTTGCAAGGCGGAGCCAGTCCTTGGAGAGGGACATCATGCTTGAGAGGATGGAGGGACAGCACAGGAGAGGTAGACCCTTGATGAGATGGATTGATCCAGTGACTGGGTAACAGGGTAGGTGTGTCAGAGACAAGATTGGCACAGGATTGGCAGGGTTTATAGGGTCGCTATGAGTTGCAGGTGACTCAACAACACATAACAACAAGACCACCAGAGCTCCTGTACCCAGGGACCCTATCTTTTCCTAGGGACTCCTATTTCTGTTATTAAATCCATTGCTTATTTAATTATTAATTTTGATAGTAGAGTCAATGATACATTATCAAAAACAAGGAGAAGTCAACTTAACTGCCAAGTACATGTCATCAGTCTACATTCACCTTTAAGGTTTGCTCTTTTCAGGTTCTTATCCTTTTCACAGCCCTGGAAGTGCACTGCAGTAGTTATCAGCGCTTGGCTATAAACCTAAAGGTCATCTGTTCAAAGCCGGCAGCTACTTGGCTGCACAGGAGAAAGCTCCAGCAGTCTGCTTCTAGAAAGGTCTCCAGCCTCGGAGCCTCAGAGGAATGAGTCCAAAGACTCAAGAAGGTTCGAGCTTCCTAGTTCTGCCAGCACCCCAGTGGGGCAGACGTCAAAGCATTCGCATTCGGCCAGGGAAGGCCCCCCAGCTACCTAGGGCTGGCTGACTCCAAGCCAAGCTTTCAGCCCACTACACCTTTCTGGTGGTACAAATGATTGAGTCGATGGTTGCACACCTAAAGGTCAGTGGTTCGACCCACCAGTAATGCTCCAGGGGAGAAAAGACTTGACAGTGACAGCTTCCCTAGAGACAAGAGGTCAGCGTGTCCTTTGGAGCAGCTGTACTCTCACATGGGGTCACTGTGAGTCAAAAACAAGCACAGCCCCAAGCACCCAGCACTCTGCAGCGACATCTCAGAGCTGCACCGGAGCCGTGTGGACTTGTGAGGCAGCCAGACAGACTGACCACCCACATGTGGGCAAACAGTGCGGGATGGACAGCCACACCACACCCACGCCTTACTGGGAACACTGCCACCTGACCCATGCCTGAGGGACATGAATGACCTACCTTCCACGGAACCGGGGCCTGGGCCACCTGGGCCTTTGCTGCACCTACATCTTGATATGTTTACTATTCTGATGGGGCTCTGGGGAGCCACAGCCTCGCAGGATGCATCTGCACCCAGAGCCGAGCACACATCAGGGGCCCCCCCACCTTCCCTCACCTGGCACCCCGGCATCGCACCACCTGCAGGCCACATTCCCACAGCTGTTACCTCCACCTGGACAAAAGCACCCCGCCCACCTCCCGCAAGCTCCACGCTCTGCAGCGTCCTGCAGACAGCCAGACCTGCCCTCCTCGTCCCCTCTGCTCTGTGACTGTCCGACGAGAGGGCCGTTTCTCCGCTCAGCAGCCTCTACAGACGGCCAGGTCACCTTCACCTCAGGATCCTAGGTCAGAGGGCAGGGCTGGGCCCAGGAGGGCCACCTTCTGCCCACCTCAGCATCCAGGGAGCAAAAGCCAAAAACCAGACACTGCAGGTGCTTCAACACAGCAGCTCCCGCGGGCGGTCCTGTCCCGTT
>NW_006399836.1:1228310-1233996 GCF_000299155.1 Elephantulus edwardii | reverse complement strand
TCGAGGGCTGACTCCCACCCACGGCGACGGGCGGTCCTGTCCCGTTCGAGGGCTGACTCCCACCCACGGCGACCACAGGACAGGACGGCTGGCTGCTCACAGGCTCTCTTTACAGCAGCAGACCATCTCATCCTCCCGCGGAGCGGCTGGTGGGTTCAAACTGCCAACCTATCCATCAGCAGGCAAGCACCTAACCACCGTCACCAGGGCTCTGTCCCTGCCACGCTTTCAATATTTCAATCACAGACACGCCACTGGACCGTAAAGGGCCGCAGTGGCGCTGGTTTCCGGGTCAGAGTAAGCGCTCAGATGCACCAGGGAGTCAGGGAGGCGCAGGGAGAAGGCAAGCCCAAGTCACAGGGCCACGTGTAAATGACGCGCTGGCCCTGCTCTGTGGCAGCGGCCTCGGGGACCCACCACCCTGGCCTTGCCCTCCAACTGCCTCGCTTCCTGACCTGTGCTCTGCTGGGGGGCTGTCCCCTCGCTTACCGTGCAGAACCCACAAATTCACGGCAGCATCCTCATTCTTCTCACCTGAGGCGGCTGGCAGGACGAGGGTCTTCACACGCCACATGGACAGGGTTGGCAGGCTGCCCACCTCCCAGGGACCACAGAGGTGCACATGCCTTCCCTCCGGCCTCCAAGTACTCACAGCCAGCGGTCCCCCAAAGGCACCACATCTAAGGGACCCCTGCCACGTACACGACTCATTACTTCCTGTCTTACACTGGTGCCTTCCACCAGTAACAAACCACCTGACACTGTCAGGCTTAAAGGTCACTATTTCAGGAATCCTGATGGCCAGTGGCTCAGGGCTCAGCAGCCAAAGAGCTGGGACCACCAGCAGCCCCCCAGGAAGCCCTATGGGGCGACTCTACTGTTCCCTGGTTACTGTGTAATTAGATAGACACACACATATAAACCCTACTGCTGCCAACTTCGACTCATTGGGAACATACCATGATGGACCTCCAAGAGAACAAACAGGTCTGTCCTAGAAAGGGTGAAACCAGATGGCTCCTTAAACCAAGGATTCTGAAGCTCTGTACTTTGAACATGTTGCCAGGAGGGATCAGTCCTTGGAGAAGGACATCATGCTTGGAAGGGTGGAGGGACAGCACAGGAGAGGAAGACCACAGATGAGACAGACTAACATGGTGGCAACGAGGGTAGATGTGTCGGAGGCTGGCTCAGGATGGGGGCGGCTTCAAAGCTATTATTCATGGGGTCCCTATGAGTCAAAGACTCGACTGCACATAACAGCAACACTGGGTTTCCACAATTATTAAATCTTCATGGGAGGAGTCTGCCCATTTTTCTCCTGCCGTGACGATAGTCTGCAAAGATTTGAACCACAGACCTTTTAATTAACAGTCCGACAAGTTATGTACAATGCCAGCAAGGCTCCTTACGTAAATATAGGAAAACCTTTACGTATCATTTTTTAAAGTGTATTGTTCCTTTAAACACTTGAGCTCTTTAGACCTGAGCTTCTCTTCTGCTAATAAACCGAAGAGGGAAAAAAGCAGTTCGTAGAAATGTGAAGTGGGCCAGAGGCCACAAGGGGCCACCGCTCACAATCTCGGTCACTCTGCAAAGCATGCAGAGCTCTCCAGCCCCTCCCCGCAGCCGCAGAGTGGAGTTCTCGGGTCTGAAGAGGGGTTCACAGGCCAGGAATGGGGTCCACAGGCCAGGAGCATTGTTGATGGGCCAGCAATGGGGTCCACAGGCTAGGAGGGGTTCCCAGGCCATGAACAGGGTTCCCAGGCCAGGGGGGGAGACATCTGGGTGGAACCAATCAAACGTTTGGATTTTCACTCACCATTCAGTTCACAAGTTTGTTAAAGTCTAAGCTACCTGCGGTTATAATTTCAACCTCCTCTGTAATCAATAAATATTAAACAAGTCTGTTCAAAATGCCCATGGGCTTCAAACTCAGCCCTGAGGAAAATAGGGCAAGGAAAAAATAAGGTAAAATAAGGCACATTAGGACTGGGAGGCAGAAAGGTGGAGATCCAAGAGGAGGGACAAACAGCCCTTTGAGCAGACAGAGTGACACACCCTGGGATGGTGGCATTGCCAAGCATAACTCCCAGGGACAGCCACCAAGGACGCAGGGCCTAGCGGAAAACGCCAAGCTGGCAACCAGCAGGGCCGGCGGCCTGTGCCTGCGTGAGCCCATCACGGGGCGGCGGGCCCTGACACCCCTTTCTTCGTCACTAACTGGCACATCCTATCGCACAGAAATGCTCTGAGGACAGAAATGAGAGGTGAAGCAGCTCTGGAGCGTGCGCCCTACATCATAGCTCCTTGTCCTCTTTATTAGCTCAAAGACGATGGAAAATGGGATTAGACTACCCCAGGTGGGAGAGGACTCAGAGGCGGGGTGAGCCGGGCGTCCCTAAGCCGGGCCATGGGTGCTCTCCGGGCAGGGTCTGCGGTTCCCGTCACGAAGGTTAAGGACCTCCCAACCGAAGAGGGGGCTCAGGGGGCCAAGTGCAAAGGGAGATGCGGCTAGCCCCCCAATATCGCCTCTATTCCACTAGCCCCTCAGGAGAAAGATGGGCAGTCTCCTCCCATGCAAGTTACAGCCTCAACACCTGCAGGGATCAGCTTCCAGTCGGCTCCAGCCTGATGGCAACCAGACTGCCACTGAGTCACCTCTGCCTCGTGGTGACCCCCATCAGGGGTGAGGCGTTAAACCTTCACAAGGACAGACCACTTCCTCCTTGCCCCAAAGAGCAGCTGTCAGATCTGCAGCGTGACTCCTAACCCCACCACACCGCCGGGGTGCAGGACCCCCCTACTTCACTCCCAGTGGGAGAAAGGGTGGGCCTGGTCCCACATCCTCTCCCCACTCTCCACCCCATGCTAACCTCCATCCACGGGGGCGGGGAGCACTCATCTACATTTCACCCGCTGCAGAGTGAATGTCCCCACTGCTCGCTGACCTCCAGGGTGCCAGCCAAATTTCTACCCAGATTTCTCCCTTTTCAGGCTTCTCGCCGAGGCCCCTGCGAGTGGACACGGCATGGTCTCTCCACACGCTTGTCTCTACCAAGTTCGGTGCTTGGAAACAGGAGGCTCACAAACGGGCTTTTTAACTGAAAATGAAAAGCCTTTATTCCAGGAAGCAAGACAACGAGATTATGTGGTGCTCTGCTCACTTTATTACGCAAGCAGATAAGCGTGTGATCAGGGGGGAACTGCACTATCTAGAAAGATCTGGGGTTTCTGTTCTGCTGTTGCTGTGTTTTATCCAAATACCAGCACGTGTACACGTCCAATGGCTTCCCTCTAGGGGCTACCTGCGTCTTTGACACTTGATGTCCAGTACACTGCATTACAGAGAGACTACAGAATTCCTCGAGCCTGGCTCTAGTTAGGGGTGGCTGAAGACGGCAGGAACTGCCTGGGGCAGCCCAGGACAAGTACTGAAGCCCCGGAAGGGAAGCCCGGCTGCCCTCACACTGCACCTGCGGAATGCAAACCTACGCGTCACCAGGACCCACACGACACGGCCTCAGCTGCGGTTCCAGCCAATGTCACTGGAAAAAACACTGGGCCGCTCCTGTGAGCGCGGTCATTACCTGTGTAACCTATGAGTGGCCTCTGATAGCAGATAAGGCAGGCTCTGACAATCAGAGGCTCAGGGGAGGGTGGTCAGAGCACTGACGAGATGCTCCAGGCACAAGGAGCTATCACTAACATGGAGGCGCCTGCAGCTTTCTTCCACAATCCACGCCTCCTGCAATCATAGAGGGTGATCCCTCCCCAAGCAAGGAGCCTGAGAACCAAATCGCTCAGACAGCCCTGACTTTCAAGTGGGTGCAGAGGAAACTGAAAGGTGGAGCCTGCACCCCCGTTGGAGAAAGGCCCATCTTCCCTCGCTTCAGCAGCCAAGGACCACACCCCAAAATGCATGTCATTTTTTACATCTCCACACTTTCACATGATTTACTCTAATGGATTAAGCATTTAAAATCTGTAAAAGTCCACTTCCCAACACACAGCATCAGTCACGTGAGTTTTAGGATGCTTTCAGAAGTGGCTGAAAACAGCAGAACCAAGCAATCATTCACTCACTCCGCTCGACAGCATCTCCTGGCCGGTTTCTAACCAGTTTCTTTACAACTCCCAGACCAAGTGCCAAGAGCAAAAACAAACCACAGAAAGTTTTTAATGGAGTGGCCTCGTATCTCACCCTGCACAGCCTCACCCAGGAGTCCTTCTGGGCTCGGGAATGAAGCTCAAGGGCACACGGATGAGTTTCCCAGGTGAATCAGGAGACACTCAAGTTCCTGGCACCCAGTCAAGGCCTCATAAACCGAGCGGAACAAGGACGTTTTGGGGGCGAGGAAGAGGAGGCAGGCTCTCAACATCACCCACTTGGCTGGGCCCCCTTTTCCTGCTCATCCCAGGATGACTGAGACAGAAGGGAGGTTCTGCAGTGGGGGGAGGGAAGGTGTGGGTGCACCAGGCTCAGGTTTAAATTCTTTGAGTTCTTGATTTTCATCAGGACAGCCTGGGAGTGTTTGGTAAACAGTGGAATGAGGAACCCTGGAGACTGGGAGCAGCCTGCCTTCCGACCACAAAGAGGCAGAAAAGGACAGATGAGGTGAGGAGAGAAGACACAGTCAGGAAGGGCCCACCCAGGCCCCCTTCCCTAGGACGTGTCCACATCAAGGTCCCTCCCTGTGTGAGCCCCAAAGAGACAGTCAGCTTGGCTCCCTAATCAGTCCTCTGGAAAAAAAAAACTACCTGCTCCGGGCGGGGGGAACCCAAACTCGGTGAACCCCTGAAGGTGAGCAGCAGAAATCACTACCTCCTCTCTCAAGAAGCCTGGCCAGGCTGAGGAGCCCAGAGCTAGGAAGATCACCCTCTCCACGTCTGCGGGCCAAGAACCCCGGCTTCTCCCGGCCGTGCTCCAACCCCAGGACCACTCACAGAGAAAACTCGACCCCCCACGCGACAGACACACATATACGTAAACACACAGAGCGCGCCAGGACAGGGGCAGGCAGGGTGGGAAGGAAGGAAACGGGAGGCCGGCCATCAGAGCGCCCCAAACAAGCGCATCCGCACAAGTGCCCCGCCTGCCCCTCCTCCTCGCCCCCCACGGCCTCTGCTGGCCACCCCCACTGGCCCTGGGGGTCCCTGAATGCACCTCCAGCGCGGCTCCCCAGCCACCTCCCCCGGCCCCTGGGGGTCCCCAGCTGCACCTCCAGCACGGCTCCCCAGCCACCCCCTCGATATTGAGGTTCCCAGGTTGCACCCCCAAAGTGGTTCCCCAGTCACCCCCACCGGCCCTAGAGCTCCCCGGCTACACCCCCAGAGCTTCTCCCCGGATGCACCCCCAGCGTAGCTCCCCAGCCAACTCCTCCGGTCCTGGGGTCCCCGACTGCACCCCCAGCGCGGGTCCCCAGCCATCCCCTCGACCCTGGGGCTCCTCGAGCGTGGCTCCCCAGCCACCACCACCCCGACCCTGGGGCTCCCCGGCTGCACCCCCAGCACGGGTCCCCAGCCTCCCCAAGGAAGCGCTGCACCCCATTTCTGGACTTCTCTGCAATCGTGCGCCGAGCCCCTCTCCAAGTGTCCCCTCTGCCCGCGGACGCCCCCAGCCGCACGCTCCGGCCTCGCGATGACCGATCGCTCCTTCTCCGCAGCCGGCAACCCGCAGCTCCGC
>NW_006399836.1:1222729-1227921 GCF_000299155.1 Elephantulus edwardii | reverse complement strand
TGAACCCCGCCCCGCAGCCGCTTTGACCTGTCCTATTGGGCCAGGACAGTGAGGGGAAGCGGCACGCCCCCTAGCGTGAAAGGGAAACCCCCTAGAAGTGCATTGGCGGCGGCTGCTGTCAATCAAAGGGGGCGTGCCCACCTAACCAGCTGCCAGGCCCCAGGAGGTCACTCTGCAGGAGTTCCTCCAACCAAAGTGCGGGGAGGTGGAGTCTGCAGCTTTACCGGTTCAGGGCGCCCCGCGGGGCCCGGCTCACCGGAACGGCAGTCTGTTTGATTAAAGTAGGGCGGAGTGTGTGTGTGTCTGTGTGTCTGTGTGTCTGTGTGTCTGTGTGTCTGTGTGTCTGTGTGTGTGTGTGCGCGCGCGCGCGCGCGAGAGAGAGAGAGAGAGAGAGAGAGAGAGAGTTACATGTGCTCCTTGCACGTGTGCATGTTTGAGTGTGTGCTTGTGCGCAGGTGTGTGTGGGATCGTGTGTGATATGAGTGTGTAACGACTGTGTGCATATGTAGTGCGTATGAGCAATTATATCTTCTGTGTGTGCTCCGTGTGAATGTGTGTGTTTGTGCACGAGTGTATAAGTGTGCAGTGCGTATGAGTTTTTACCTTGTGTGCGCACGTCTATGTGTGTGGGCGTGGCAAAGTATGAAGTGTACGTATGACAAAGTTTATGCTCATGTCTATATATATGGGTGTGTGTGAATGGGAAAGTGTGAGGTGAAGGTGACCGTGTTCATTTGTGCATATGTGTGTACACAGGAATGTATGCAATGTGTGTGCATGTACTTTTTAAATGCACACACGTGTGCTCAAATGTGTCTGTTTATGGAAAGTGCATACACAGAGGACACTATGCTGTGAGTGTGGGCACAGTTCTTGGGGGAAGCATGGTGGGTGAGAATCTTTTGTTATGAGTGTACGCACACATGCGTACATGTGTGTACCTGTAAGTGGTTTTAAAGTGTGTGGGATGGTAGGTATTTATGTGCTCACATGTGTGCTGCGAGCGTACGTACCTGTGTGTGTGGTGTATGTTTGGGGCACAGTGTGCACACGCACATAGCATGTGGTATTTGCATGGGGCCTCCTAGAAATGCAAGTGGCTCAGAGAAAGCCAAGCAAGACACTCAGGGCTTCAAATTCTCCCTATAACCTGACTTGATAGAGTATGGGTCCATCCTTAAGAGGGAAGAGATACAGTAAGACCTGAGAAATCTAACTGTGTAAGAGAAGGAAAACTCCATTAGCAGTGGTTTCCACTAACAATGACAGAAAAGTGTTAACATGAGTGTGTGTGTGTGTGTGTGTGTGTGCTGTGTAAGTCTGCATGCATGTGTGTATATGTGTGTGTCTGTGTATACCGTGTGTCTAATATGTGTTTAAACCATATGCCTCTGGAAACTCTATGAACATAGAGAAATGATAGTTATAGTACAGGGTTCAGGTCTTTTGTTCATAGGGTTGCTTAGAGTCATGCTCAACTCGATGGTATTTAGCAAGAACAACAAATAAGTGTTTAAAAAACTTGCAAGTGCCAGGAAAACAAGGCAGTGCATAGGGTTCTGACTCTCACAGGTTCCATTCTAAGAGCTGTGAAGCTTCTCGCCTTTGAGCGCCTCCAGCCTAAGCACTTGCATGAACTGCACGCAGGAGCCCAGGCACAGCAGATGGTGCAAATAGGCCTGTGTGAGGGATTAGGAAACTGGGACCAAGTGTTGTCCCGGCAAAGACAGGGAGCAGAAAGGGAGTCCGTGGCAGAGCTGGGATCAGGGACTCTTGGGAGCCTTTCCCAGGCCTATCCTGTTTCGACACCATCCCCTGAGAATAATTATGGGACCAATTAGCAGCTTCATGATGGATGGAGAAGACATTGAGATTATTGGTAACTTCATCTTGCTTGGTTCCACCATCAACACTCTTGGCACCAGCAGCCAGGAAACCAAAAGATGAATTGCAATGGGGAAAGTCTGCTGTCAGGGATTTCTCCACAGTAATGAATGAGCAATGATGGCACTCTAGAGACTAAGGTGTGCCTGATATAGGCCATGGTCTTTGCAATTACTTGCTATGCATCTTAGAGCTGGACAATAACTAAAGATGATAGAAGAAGGACTGATGCCTTTGAGTTGTGCTGGAAAAGAGTGTTGAGCATACTGTGGACGGCCAGGAGAGCAAACAGGTATGTGCTGGATAGAATGAAACCAGGCTGCTCCCTGGAGGCTAGGATGCTGAGGCTCCATGTCACATACTTTGGGCACGTGGCCCTGAGGACATCTCATGGTGTATTTGGTCACTGAACCCTCTTTGCTTGCTATGACCCACTGCCAGCTTATGTCCCACAAACGCTGCCTAAAGTTGCAGGTCACACTCCTTCAATCACGTTAAAATGTCGGAAGCCCAGGCCCTGGGCCTGTTCCTGTCTCTCATCTGTGAAGAAGTTCAGCTATTGCTCAGCTCCTTCTGTGTACTGAGTCCTCGTGTGTGACCTGGGAGGCCACCGTGCATGTTGGGGTGAATGGAATGTGAAGAGCAAGCCTGGGCCTCCAATCACGTGTCCAGTAGCTGGACAGTCAGCAAGTGCTTGGGATTGGTGAGCATCTGCTCTGCTCCCTCCTTGCTGTGAAAAGTGCCCACAGCCACAGAGCCACAGGGCCCAGGCCGGACTTAGTTAGCCTTGGTCAGCCGTTTCCCACCAGGCGGGCTGGAGAAGCAAGATGTCCACATGAACAGTGTTCTCTGCATGTTACTCAAAGTCACATTCTGCGTGGAAAGAATATTCCCCACCAATCCATCCAGATGGAGGGGTAAGAGCATCCTTCCTCACGAAGAGGCTTGTGCTTTCAAAGAAAACAAAAATCTCAGGTGTTTTAGACATTCAATCAAAAACCAATTCTGAGGGGAAGCTTAGGGGCCTAGCAATAAGAAACTGTGCTGCCAATTCAAAGGTACGTGGTTCTAATCTACCAGTTGCTCCATAGGAGAAAAGAGGAGTGTGATTTACTGCCTCTGTCATTACAACCTGACAGCGCACAACAACAGAAATCAATTCCAATGTCCAGCATGTGCCTAGCAGGGAGGGGATGCAGAGAGGGCTGGACCTGGGACACCCAGGTCACAGCATCTAGAACAGAAGGCTGGACAGGAGAAGGCCATCCCCACGGAGGACTGTGAACTCATGATGCTGAGAGAGCCCCATGGTCTCACAACCACAGGTGTGCAACAGTCCACTTGCACGGACTATTTAGAACAGGCAGGTGCGGAGAGACCAAAGTTATATGTAAAAACGCAAACTCACTAAAATCAAGTCTGATCTGACTCAAATAATCTCCAGTGTGGCGTCAGGCTGTCAAATGGCACAGAAAGATTTCTGTCTCTCTGCTGCAGAATGGCTGGTAGATGCCAACTAACAGAGGAGTGTCGCCTTGGGCTCTCAGGGAACCTCCCTACCGACTGTACCACAGGGGCAGTGGGACAGGTGTGCATTCGTGTACATACAGACCTCCATTTATACACAAACACACACACATACACATACATACACACACACACACACACACATGAGGATCTCAGTGGTGGTCTAGCGAGTAAGGAGTTCCACTGTCAACCCAAAGGAAGGCAGTTTGAATCCACTAGTTGAATCCATGAGAAAGATGGGTAATCTTGAGGGAGCTCTGGTGGCCTAGTGGCAAGAAGCAGCGCTGCAATCCCAGAGGTGACTGGTTCGAATCCACCAGATGCTTCGCTGGAGGAGGAGGGGCAATCTCTTTCTGTACCTGTCAGATCTGATTCAACGGTACACAACTAGAAAAGAAAAGAGGGGGAGAGGAAGACAATCTCTTCTCACCTCATTACGGCCTCTGAAAATCTGCTGCAGAGTCAGCTAGGAGTCAATTCAGACTCCATGGCAAGATAGAGATAGGTAGATAGACAGACAAATAGATCTTATAACACACATACATGTATATGTACACACACACACACACATACATGTTGTTGTTAGGTGCCTTCAGGTTAAGTATGATGCACACCAATCCTATCAACAAGAGATCGGAACCCTGTCCCATCTTCTGCCATCCTCATCATCTCCAACACTTTTGAGCGCAGTGCTATAGTCAGTGTGTGTGTGTGTGTGTGTGTGTGTGTGTGTGTGTGTGTGTGTGTGTATCTGGTGGCTTGGTGGAAGGACGTATACTGCCAAACCACAGTCACACAGTTCTAATCCACCAGCTGCTTGCTGGAGAAAGATGGTCTTGATGCAATTTACTGCCTCTGAAAACCCACTAGAAGGTCAGCTATAAGTTGGTTCCAATACAATGGTACACAGCAACAGCATACAGAGAGAGAGAAAGGAGAGTAGAGAGAGGAGGCAGGAGGGAGGCAAGGAGGAGGGAGGAGAGAGGAGAGAGGGAGAAGGAGAGGGAGAGGAAAGGAGAGTCCTCCCCACCAAAGGACAGCAGTACTCTGGTGAAAATGAAACCCGTGTACTTAGAGGGCAACAAAGCCCCTTGAAGGCAGAGGTACTAACGGAACCCGGGCAAATGGAAACTGAGCCTACTGGCCTGGCCAGCAACCCTGCCCTCAAGGGAGAAAGGACTGGCCACTTGGCTAAGCAGCAGGCCCAGGAGAGCAGGAGGAAAGGAGATGCGGGCCCAGCCAACTACTTCACCACTCTGGCCTCAGTTTACTCAGCTGTGAAATGGGGGTCATCCCAGTGCCCACAGAACCCAATGCCCAGGGAGGCTGTGGGGACAGTGATTTCACACCACGGGTGTCGGCATGCAGGGAAGGCTCTTGGGCTTGTATATCAAGTTGGGGACTGGCAGGCTTATCCAAAGCAACCCTGTCTTATGTGAATGTGCTCTGGGATATGTTGTTGTTGGTGTTGTTGTTGTTACCTGCCATTGAGTCACCTGCAACTCATAGTGACCCTATGTACAAGAGCCCTAAACCCTGCTCTGTCCTGTGCCAATCTCACTGTCTCCAACACTCAAACCCCAATTACCCCAGTCACTGAATCAATCCACCTCATAAAGGGCCTTCCTCTCCTGCACTGCCCCCTTCTCCAAGGACTGGTCCCTCCTTGCAACATGCCCAAAGTATGTCATGAAGCTTTAGAATTCTTGACTCCAAGGAGCAGCCTAGTTTAACTCTCTTCAGGACAAATCTGTTTGTTTTCTTAGGAGTCCATGGCATGT
>NW_006399836.1:1195998-1197145 GCF_000299155.1 Elephantulus edwardii | reverse complement strand
GAGGTCTTTCCCCCAGTGTTGAGAATGGGTATCCCAATAGAAAGAGGAGGTAGAATGAAATACCGCATATGCATCTCAACCCAGGCCTTGTGCTTGGTTTATACTGTGAGTGGGATGACATGGTGCTGAGAAGGGTTCAAATTCTGACTGTCCCATTTCGTTTGGGCAGATAATGAACCATAGTGTGAGCTGTCACTTTGTCAATAAAACTGTCTGGTGCAGGAATAACTGTGGTTCTTCGGGGCGGGGGGCAGGGAGGAAATGGGAATCCCAGAACATTTAATTGTGCTCATATGAGAGGCAGTTGTCAGAACAGAACAAGGCAACACTGCATGGTTCAAAATTGGAAAGGGTGTATGCCAGGGATGTGTCCTAGCTCCATGCCTTTTCAACCTGTATGTGGAACAGATTATCCAGGAGGTTGGGCTCTATGAGGAGAAGTGTGGCATCAGGATTGGTGGAAAATTGTTGGGGAATGCTGGGGAGGAAGGGAGGGTCTCTGGCCAGGACAGATCACCTAACCTTCAGATAAGTGCAAGCTTCCCAATGGCCTTTAATAGGGGACAGAGACAGCTCCCCAGTGTTTGGCTGTGCCTGCTTGAGCAAGCTCGCCACCTGGAAAGATGGCTGCTGCGTCTGTTGAGCTGGAAGTGGTCCAAATGAGGCTGAGGTTCTCTTAACCAATCCGCATGTTCTGCATGTCCCACATCTGCAAGCCCACTCTATCCTGTCTTCCTGTTTACATGCCTGTATATAAGAGCACTGCAGCTCCCATAAAATTGATCTGTGTTGACTCTATGATCAGCTCCCAGAGTGGTGTATCTCCATTGTGCTTACCTCCATCATGGTGTTGCTGTTTGCTGCTGGCAAACAAACAGTGACAGAAGATCCATCAATAATCTGCATTATGCAGATGACACAACCCTGCTTGCTGAAACTGAAGAGCACCTGAAGCATTTGCTGCAGAAGGTCAAGGACTGAAGCCTTCAATATAGATTGAGGCTCAATATAAAGAAGACAAGGATTCTTACCACTGGACCAGTTGGCAACAATAGGATGGATGGTGAAGAGATTGAGATTGTGAACAGATTTAGTTTGCTTGGCTCCACAGTCAACACTCTTGGCACCAGTAGTCAGGAAATTAAAA
>NW_006399836.1:1193428-1195135 GCF_000299155.1 Elephantulus edwardii | reverse complement strand
TGTCAATGATTTAATCTTGCTTGACATAACAAGCAACATCCTTGGTACCAGCAGTCAGGAAATCAGGAGATGTATTTCATTAGGCAAGTCTGCTGTCAGGGTTCTCTCCAAAATTATGAAGAGAAATGATGTCCGTTTAAAGATTAAGGTGTGCCTGACTCAGGCCACGATCGTCTCAAATCACCTGCTATGTATCAAACAGCTAGACAATGAGTAAGGATAACAGAATAATTGATGCCTTTGAGTTGTGGTGCTGGAGACAGTGTTGTTGTGTACCATTGATTCAGAACTGACCCATAGGTAACCTCTGGAGGATTTTTCAGAGGCAGTTAATCACATGGGAGGGCATTGCCCATCCTTCTCCTGTGGAGTGGCTGCTGGAGTCAAAACCCGTCACAGGAGGATGACAGGGCAGCTTCTTGCTATGAGGACATCCGTGCTGGAGAAGAGTATTGCCTATCCCATGGACTTACCAAAGAACAAACAGATATGTCTTGAGAAAAGTGAGGCTAGATTGCTTCTCGGAGGCCCCGATGGTGAAGTCATAGTTCATATTTTTGCATGTGTGAGGATGTTCCTTGGAAAGGGACAACATGCTTGGAGAGAGGATGGTCAGCAAGACCCCCGTTGAGATAGACTGACCTGGTGACTTCAGCAATGGCTCTGATGTGTCAGCGACGATGAGGATGGCACACGATCGAGCAGGGTTCCGCTTGTCTGTTCCTAGGATCACCATGAGTCATACTTGAACTCAATGGCACCTCATGACAGGAATATGTCTGGAAAGCTCCTTGCTTCACACCCAGCACACAGCAAGCACTTGCTAACTAAACTCTCATTACTAGTGGGTGTTACTATGTACCTACTGGTCAGAGACATCTCAGGGCTGTAGGGGGAGTTAAGGAGGCAGAAAGCAGACCCTAGCTCAGTAGGCATGCTGTCTCTCACAGCCACCCCCTCACCTGACTCCCAGCCCCAAGGGGAGCAATGCCAGTGAACCCTGGCTCCAGAGCAGGCTTGTCCAGGGAGCTGGACTACGGTTTGGGTCAGTGTGGGTTCCTGGTGCTGTCACCAGAACGCTGGGCCATCTCGGTGTCCACAGGCCCCACCTTGCTGTCCCAGACCCTCTCCCACAGTTTTCGCTACACTTTTGACTCTCTCCCTGTTTTTTTGTCCCCTCTGTGGGTGCCAGCCAAGCCCGAGGTTCCTCAGAATGCCCACTGTCACCCAGACACCCACCTCCTCGTCAAGCCCAACAGACCTCCAATGACAGTCATGTTCTGGCTACGTCCTGTGCAGCAGATGGCAGTTCCCATGGAGGCTGTTAGCTGGACACCTGATGGCTTTAAGCAGAGCCATGCCTGCCACCTTGTTATACGTGACAAGGGAACGTCTCTTTCCTTCTTCAGGTACTCAGGTGCTGAGAGCAGACCATGGGGTGGTCAGAGCATCACCGTCAGGGAGCGGGGAGTAGGAATGAATGCACAGGCCACAGGCACGTGTAAAGATGGATGAGGGGAAGGCAATGTGCCGTGAGGACCAGACATAGAGGGTACCGCAATCAACGTTATAAAGCACAGCGTGTATGAAAGAGAGCTGAAAACCAGCATGCTTTGTAAGTGCTCACTCAAATCATAATCACATTTTTTAAAATCACGATTTTATTTTTTTATTATTATACTAGTTTATTTACAAAATTTTAATACA
>NW_006399836.1:1179054-1191969 GCF_000299155.1 Elephantulus edwardii | reverse complement strand
GGGAGCTAAGGCCCTGAGTGGCTCACAGGCAGGTGGGTTCCTCAAGTCCATGGGTCAACCAACACTGGCCAAGAGCCGGGGCACCTGGCCTCCCCTCTCACCTCCCCAGGCCTCCGTGGTTCCTCCCAGAGGGACGTCCAAGTGACCACCAGGACTGAGCCCAGTGCCTGGAGAAGAGCACGCTGGGCTGGCCGCCCCCTGGTTCCCGCAGTTCCTGGGTGGCCTGGGGCGTGGGGACAGCAAGGCCCAGGCCCCCTCCCGCTGTCCCTCCTGCAGGCTCTGAGCGCGCCCTTCCTGTTGTGACAGCCCAGTTCTCTGTGGGACTGGTTCCAGCCGGGGCTCGGGTTTCAGCTTGTGGCACGTGCTCTCATTAAGGGTGATGAGAGTATCATGTGGGCACAGGGAGCCGCCCGCTTGCCAAGCCCGCTGGGTTAATTACTGGTCACGGTCACAGCGTCTGAGCTGTGCCAGAGGGAGGGAGGAGGTGCGGCTCTCGAGAGCCAGGCCTCCCCCAGACCAGGCTCGCAACAGCAGCACCCATTCCCTCCCTCCTCTGCCCCCTCCCTCCTCTGCCGGACACTGGGCACCTGCACTGGGTCTGAGGGGACGAGCTGGTCCGGCTGCTCCTCACCCACAAAACCAAGCCCAGCACCAATCTAGTCAGTCCAGACTCACGCCGACCCCAGGGTTACAGAGCAGATCTGCTCTGTAGGGTCTTCCTGGTGGTCATGTTTATGGGAGCAGGTGGCCAGGCCTTTCTTCCGTGGCACCCACTGCGTGGGTTTGTGTCTTTATATTAGTGGTCAAGTGCAGAGTCAGACCCCCTGCCTCTCCCAGGCCCCCAGGGCCACCTGGCTGAGCTTTCCCACAGCACCAGGCCACGTGCTCAGTGGCCACTTGGCTCCTGAGCAAACGGAGGCTCGGCGAGGTCAAGGGATTTGCCAAAGTCATACAGCCATTACAGGCTCTGAAGCCAGGCTCTCCACTCTACCTTGCCGATGTGGAGGGAGACAGTCCAGGGACACTGAGGCTGAGGCCTGACACTCCCAACAGGTCTGGGGCGGTAGGACAAGCCGATGGCGGAGGCTTGTTCTAGAACAAGTTCCCACAGGTTCTCCCTCACCTGCCACTGTGTCCTCCCAGCCGGGGTGGGAATTACCCAGAGAGCAAGGAGAAAGTAGCATGTTCGTGGCCGGTTCACAGCGCGAGGTGAAACTATTCATTGAGGACTGGTTGGTGCCAGCACTGGTGGGCTATAACCTGCAGCGAACCCCATGAACCCCAGATCTGAACACTGTCCTGTCCTGGGCCGCCCTCAGCCTCTCTGACATATGAGCCCTTTGCTGAAGTCAGTGTCCATCCATCTCACCGAGGGTCTCCCTCTCTTTGCCAATCTTTCACCTTTCCTCATATGATTCCCTTCCGAGGAATAACCCCTTCTGGCAGCATGCACAAGGCACGTGAGATGAAGCTTCACCTCCCTTACCCCCAAAGGGCACTCTGGCTGCACCTTCGCCAAGACTCCTCGGTTCTCGTGGCAGTCCTTGGGGTGCTCAGTGCTCTTCTCCAATCGACAGCTCAAGGCATTGATTCTTCTGTCATCCTCAGTCTCTGTCCAGCTCTCAGATGCATAGCAGGTCATCAGACGGATCAGGGCCTGAATCGGGTGCACCCGAGTCTTCAAACTGACGTCATTACTTCTCAGTACTTCGGAGAGTCCCTGACTACAGACTTTCCCAGTGTAACATGTCTTCTGATGTCTTTTTTTTTAAATTATTTTTATTATTTTGTGTGTATGTGTGTATACCGTTAAATCAGATCTGACTGGTACAAGAGGAGATTGTCCCTCCTTCTCCAGCAGAGCATCTGGTGGATTCAAACTGTTCACCTCTGGGATTGCAGTGTATTTTGCCCCTAGGCCACCAAAGCTCGCTCTTTTGATTTCTTGATTGCTGGTGCCAAGGGTGTTGATTGTGGATCCCAGTAAGAGGAGGTCGTTGACAACTGTGACCTTTTCTCCACCTTTCATGACATTGTCTATCGGCCCAGTGGTGAGGATTTTTGTTCCTTGACCTTGGCATGTAACCCATACTGAAGGCTGTTGTGTGAGCTCAGAGAGCCCATGCTTCCCGGGTCATGGGACCACGCTCCCAGCCTAACAGTGCTCCTCCTTCGGAATCCTCTCCGACTTTTCCTAGAAGACCTCGCAGACCACCTTCTCCCTTTTTAGAAATGCTTTCTCCAGAAAGTTCTCTCTTGGAACATCTGTGTTTTTTCAAAATCTTCCTGTGCCCCCCTCTTCCACCCAAATGACAAGGCCTGGAGGGCAGAAAGGACTGCTGTGGGCACGTCCCCAGTAGCGCCCAGCACCGGGCATCTGCAGTCTGAACGCTCCCTACGGCATGCTTCTTGGCATGTGGGGCTGCAGTGGGTGTAGGCTTGCTGGTTCCAAACACAGCAGTGAGGGGGCAAGCCCTGCCCTTTATTCAGGAGAACAGTGAGGCTCCAGAAGTGAAGGTCTTGGTCTTGGGGTCCAGCTCCCCTGACCTGGCCTTGGTGTGGGCTAGGACCCTCACCCCAGGGGAGGACCCATGGGGCCTGAGCCCCTTCCCCAGCCTGCCCGCTGCCACCCACTCAGGGGCTGGGGCTTTTTGTAGACGGAGTGATTCGTATACAAGCTCTTTTGCAGCAGAAACTACAGACAACCACTGCAGGCAGCCCGCACAGGCACCGGGAGAAAGTCGCCACCGTTCGTGGCACCTCCTGGGTCTGCAGCCTGGGGGACGAAGGGAGGCCATGTAGAACCAGCACCAGGAGGTTCTCCAGGGAAGGCACCTCTCGGTCTCTTTCATTCGTCCCTTTTATTTTGCTGTCATGGTCAAACATACATACAACAAAGCACTCACCAGTGCAATCTGCCTCACATCTCTGATTCAGTGATACCGTAGACTCCATACTGTACAATCATCACCAGGACCCAGTTCCAGAATATTCCCTCACCTTGACAAGAGCTCTGTGCCCAAAGTGAAGAGTCCCTCATCCTCCCTCCTTCCCACCCCAGTAAGCACAGATAAAGCCAGGTTTCTGCACATTTGGGGAGCTCTGGTGGCCTACCGGGCAAGGATCTGCACTGCTAACCCCAAGGCAGGTGGTTCGAATCCAGCAGCAGCTCCATGGGAGAAGCTGGGCAATCTCCTCTTACGTGATTTACAGCCTCTGAAACCCTCCTGGAGGGTCTGCTCCGAGCCAGTTCC
Organism: Elephantulus edwardii; assembly: GCF_000299155.1. Lineage (NCBI taxonomy): Eukaryota > Metazoa > Chordata > Mammalia > Macroscelidea > Macroscelididae > Elephantulus > Elephantulus edwardii. The sequence goes on along the minus strand of NW_006399836.1, from coordinate 1,188,715 downwards.
GATGTGAAGGCAATGAGTTAGAGGTTTTTAGTTTACTGTGAAGAATGCAAACTGGTACAGCCATTGTGGGTAACTGTGCTTTCCTCAAAAATCTGAAAACAGAACACTTTATGAGCCAGCCATTCCACTCCGAGGTTCAGATCCAAAGGCTTGAAAGAAATTCAGACACTTGTCCACCGATGGTCAGTAGTTGCAATAGGAGCGAAGTGGAAACAAGCTAGATGCCCGTCGATGGACGGATAAACAAAACAGGGGTCAGACACACAAAGGAACACCTCTCAGTAAGAGAAATGAGTGTTGACACAGGCTACCGTATGACAGGGCTTGAAGGAAGCACGCAGGGTGAAACAAAACAATCGCAGAGGGGCAAGTGCTGGAGACCTCACTGGTGCAGCCCTCCTGGTGCAGGGCTTAGGGGTGCAGCTGTAAACCCAAGGTTGGCTGTTCAAACCACCAACTGGTCTGCAGGAGAGCAAGGAGGCAGTGGGGTTCCACAAAGACTTACAGCCCACAGGGGTCAATCAGAGATGAGTCAGGGTGGTCCAACAATGGTGGGTTTTCATGTACAGAAAGAGACAAGAAAAGATACAGGTATAGAGACCTGAGGCTGTTAGTGGTTGTGGAAGCAGGGGAGGGGGAAGGGGAGATAAGAAAAGGTTAAGATGATGGAAAATTCAAATTGATGGACAAGACTGCACAGCTGATTACTGTACTTGCTGTGAATAAGTTGTAAACCTGGAAAAAGCTGAATTGGAAAACCAGTAATTGAAAACAGGAACACAGTTAAACCCATAGTGTCATTGGACACAGTTTACAACGTCCAAGAGTGGCACCACCTGTCTGCCCATCCAAGTGGATGGACAAACAAGATGCTGTACAGACCTATAGTGAAATACTGTTTACTATAAAAAGAAGCAAAACTCTAGGGAGCTCTGGTGACCTAGTGACAAAGAAGCTGTGCTGCAATCCTGAAGGTGTGGGGTTCGAATCCACTAGATGCATTGCTGGAAAAGGAGGGACAATCTCCTCTTGTGTCAGTCGCATCCAATTTGATGGTACACAACAAGAAAAAGGAATAAAAATTAAAAAAAATTCTATACATGCCACAACCTGGGTGAACCTTGGAAATATTACACTGAATAAAAGAAATTGATTGTAAAAGGACAAATAGTGTCCAGTGCCATTTATGTGTGAAATTGCTCGCTCACTCCCTCTCCTTGTACCGGAGCTGACTTGCAGCTGAACCCCCGCTGGGTTTCTGAGGCTGTAAATCCCCAGGGAGGAGACTCTGCCCATCTGTTCCGGTTAGCACCACAACTTCTGGACGGAGGAGATGGTTCATGGTTCTGGAGGGCAGAGAGGGTTCATTGCTCTGGTTAAGAGCACAGCTCCCAGGGGACAGGGGACAGGGAGCTCCCAATAATAGGTAAGGTTTCCAGTTTCTCCCACACCCTCAGCAACATCTGTTATTTCCTGTTTTTTTGTTTTTGATCTTAGCTATGCTGGTGGGAGTGAAAAGGTATCTCATTACAATTCTGATTTGCATCTCTGGTGACTAATGTCATCAGACTTCCTTTCATGTGCTTCGGCGGCCACAGAGTGGAGAGTGTCCTTGGTGTGTCAGAGTGTCCTTGGTGTGTCCTGTGTCCTCTGCGACCCCCAGTCCTTCCCTGTCTCTTGCCTACGGCGTTTATCTTTGTTCTCAAGGCTGTAAATACATGTTGGTTACAAGATTCTTACTGCTTCTGTGGTTTCTGAAGAGTCTCTTCCAGGGGACAGTTTGTCTTTTCACTTGATTGGTATTGGAGGGACCAGAAATCTTGCTTTGTATGAGTTTCTCTTTTGCTGTTTTATAGCTTCATTGTTACAGCCAGGCCTGAGGGCCTTGCCGGAGTGTTGTCTTCTAACAGGAACCCTGGTAGTCTTGTCTGCAGGGAGTTGCAAAGGCCCATCCCCAGCAGTTCAATTCCACCAGCAGCTTCTTGGGAGAAAGAGGGACAATTAGCCCCGAAGCGCTTCAGACCCTGGGAAACCTGCTGAACGGTCAGCCACGAGTCGGTTTCAGCTCAATGACAGTGAGTTTGAAGTTTTTTTCAAGTTCTAATAATGTTACATCCTGTCCTCAACATATTTGACTTTGGCCTGTGTATGGTGTGAGGTATGGTTCCTGAGCCATGTTTCCGCGGATGGAGATGTAACCTTCCTAGCACCACTTCCTGCAGAGGCTCTTCGCCCATCACATAAGAACTGCCCCTCGTTAAAAATCAGTTAAGCACAGAGGTGTGGAGGTAGTTCTCAAATCTCAGGTCTATTCCACTGGGCCCATGTGTCTACTGTTAACTAGCCCTAGACTGTGTAATATATTGAGTTGGGTTTTGGCGTGTTTCTGTGTATGCGTGTACGTGTATGTGTGTATGTACCGTCAAATTGGATCTGACTGGTACAGGAGGAGATTGCCTCTGCTTCTCCAGCAGAGCATCTGGTGGATTCGAACCGTGTGCCTCTGGGATGGCAGTGCAGCTTCTTGCTGCTAGGCCACCAGAGCTCCCTTGTGTAGTACGTTTTAAACCCAGGAAGCGTGTGGGAGCCATCCTCCTCTGCTCTTCCCTTTCCACACTGCTGTAGCTACTCAGGGCCACCTGTTGTCCCCACAGTTCAGGACTACTTTTTCATTCTGTAAAGAAGCCTGTTGGACTTTTACTTGAGATTGCATAGACTCTATTGATGTTTTGAGTGATGTTTACATCCTAACGAGATTAAATCTTCCAATCCATAAACACAAAACATCAATTACTCTTAAAAGGTTTTTCCATGCAGATGTTACCTGTTGTTAGATGTCACTGAGTCCCCGTTGTAACTGTTTGTGATTTAATTTTTATATCATTTGTTCAGAGCAATTTTGTTGTTGTTGGGTGCTGTCAAGTCTGACTCACAGCAAGCCTACAAATGACACATCTGAACCCTGTCCTGCCTGTGGTGTCCTCATCTCCGACACACTCGACTCCATTGCTGCAGTCACCTCATTGAGGGTCTTCCTTTCCTTTACCGACTCTCCGCCTTTCCAGGCATCGTGTCCCTCTCCAAGGAACAGCCTCTCCTAACAACGCTCCCAGTGTATGTACGAGGAAGCCTCTCTGCCCCGCCTCCGTGCGGCACCCTGGCTGCACTTTTCTGCACAATTAAGAGAGTTCCTGAATGCCCCTTCCCCCCTCTGCACGTAATGTCCCTAATGATTAACACCGTGCATTCCTGGGGTGCATTTGTTAGAATGGATGAACCAATACTGGTAAATCATTGTTAGCTGAGGGCCACTGTTGACGCTGAAGTTCACTCTCTCGTCCAGCCCTGTGAGTGTGACTAACGTGTGTCATGTGTCCACTGCTGCAGCGTCTTTCTGAATGGTCTCACTGCCCTAAAGGGGGCCCTGGCTCCATCCGTGGCAGCTTTTTAAATGAGCAACAGGTTCTATGTTTAATGATTCCTGTGGCCTACAAATGTCAGAAGAAGGAACACTAATAAGACATTTGGGAAGTGTGGAGTTCTAGAAAGATTCCTGTGGTCACTGGGCCCATGGACACTGGTTATAAAACAAGAGTGGGGAAGATGGACACTCTGGTGGGTGAGAGAGGTGAGCGCAGGGTAAGGGTGGGCCAGTGTCCAGCACGAGCTCTGCCCTCTGAGGTGCCAAGGGCGATAGAGAGGGGCAGCAGGTGCTCAGGCTCAAGGCCTCAGGGGAGGTGGCCTAGTGGCAAGAAGCTGCACTGCAATCCCAGAGGCATGTGGTTCGAATCCACCAGATGCTCTGCTGGAGGAGAGCCAATCTCTTCCTGTACCAGTCAGATCTGATTTGACGACACACACACAAAATAATAAAAGAAAAAAGAAAGCCTCAGGGGAAATGGGAGCTGTAACTGGGTGTTGGAAATGGGCAGAGTTTCATTGATAGAACAGCATTCTAATTTATGGGAACAGTAGGAGAGGCCACCTGGAGGCAGGACAGGGGGAGTGTTAGCTGGGGATCACTACTGATGGGCAAAGAGAGGGGCCAGAGTCCAGGTAGATCTTAGATCTGCATGTGGACGTGTGGCCAAGCTCTGACAGACCAGCCAGTGTGGAGCCCCAGCCCCCCCCCAATGCAGAGGGGTAGGGGGCAAGCAGCTGGACATTTCCTCTCACCTTCCCCATTCTACCATTTCTCAAGGCCCCTTTGTGTCAGCACGAGATGAGGGGACCCTCCGGGATGGACGTGGGCCTGGTGTCACAGAGGCTGTGACTCAGCCTTCACCCTGACACGGGCCCTGCAAGCCACCTGCCCAGGGGACACTGGGGACAGAGGAGACAGGACTGAGGACAGGTGTGTGAACTCTGGTGACGCTGACGGAGGGAGAGCCAGGAGGGCTGAGTCCACTGGCTCATCACCGTCATTGTCACTGTCACTGTCACCATCGCAGCATCATCCATACTCAGGAGACAAGGAAATGGGCTGAGAGAGGGGAAAGGGCTGACCCCAGAACACACAGCCAGGAAGCGGGCAGGGAATCCTCGCAGGAACTTGATTCTAGAACCTGGACCCTGAAGTCAAGGGTTTCCTGAGCACCTACTATGTGCTGGAACCTGCCCTGACACCAGGGATGTGGTGGGGACGAGAAATGTAGACTACGCCAATCAAGAGTTGGGCAGAACATGCCCCTCCAGGATCGTGGTCTTTGCCCAGCCCCTCCTGCCACCTGGTGCACCCGGTGGCCCACACAGGGGGCTCCCGTCCTCTCCCACCTGATGCCCCAAGGGTGCAAAGATCAGAAATGGCTTGATCTGCTTTTCCAGAAAAGCCACGGCCTCACAGTGGTTCTGACTCCCAGGGACGCCCCACCAGGCCTCTGAGGCTGTGGATCTTACAGGAGGATACAGTGAACAGCTCATGGATTTGAACTGCTGACCTTCTGGTTAGCAGCTCGATATGCCATGGAAGGTGGAGGGTCTGAGGAAGGAGGAAGACCCCCCATGAGGTGGACTGACACTGTGGCTCTGACATTGGGCTGGAGCATAGCAGAGAAGGTGAGGGGTCAGTGTTTAGAGCTGTTGTTCATAAGGTCACCATGAGCTGTCGTCACCTTGATGGCACCTAACAACACGCCACCAGGGCTCTTTCCTTTTCTAGAAGCACCAGATAATGCATCTGAGCCGCACCTCACTGTGACTCAAGGCCTCCTGTCTTCCTCGCGGACGCAGTGAGGGCCTGCTTTCAAGGCCTGCGAATGTGACCCTGCTGAGAAATACAGGTGGGTTTAGGTAACAGGAAGCCGTCCAGAGCGGGATGGGGCCTAACCCTGCATGCATGGCTGGTGACCTTACAAACCAGGAGACGAGACACAGAGACAGAGCAATGACGCCACGTGAAGACAGGCAAAAATCGGAGAGATGTCTCAGGGAAGAGGAGCTCTGGTGGCCTAGTGGTAAGGAGCTGTGCTGCCATCCCAAAGGCATGTGGTTCAAATCCACCAGCTAGCTGCTCAGCAGGAGAAAGATGTGTGATCTCCTCCTGTGAGAGTCATGGTTTCAGAAACCTGCCGCAGGGTCCGCTATGAGTCGGTTCCGCCTCTGTGGTGCACAACAGAGGAAGAGGTGAGAAGGGGTCTCTCCTGCAATGACTGGTCTCCAGGCACCAGGAGCAGAGAGGGAGAGTAGAGGAGAAGGAAGCGACCGTATGGTTATTTCCTCCGTGAACGCCGCCTCTGCCCAGAGACCAGCATGGCCGTGGCATCTGGCTGCCATGACCGAGCAGTGGGATCCCAGACTCCATGGACGAATCCTGACCAGCCGGAAACGTCAAAGTCTCACACACTGGTACTTTGAGGAGCAACGGAGATGAGATGACCCCGTGAGATAGCCTCGCAACACAAAGCTGGCCCTGACCAGGAAAATGTGGCCACTAGGGCTCCTGGGGAACACAGACACCCCAGACCAGGACAGTGTGGTCACCAGGCTCCTCTAGGGAACGCGGACACCCCAGACCAGGACAGTGTAGCCATCAAGCTCCTGGGGAATGCAGACACCCCAGACCGGGACAGTGCGGCCAGCAGGCTCCTCTGGGGAACGCGGACACCCCGGACCAGGACAGTGTGGTCACCAGGCTCCTCTAGGGAACGCGGACACCCCGGACCGGAACAGTGTAGCCATCAAGCTCCTGGGGAACGTGGACATCCTGAATCAGGCCAGTGCAGCACACGCCATGCAGCGAGGCGGCTGCTGCGAAGACCCCAGTGGCCACCTGTCCCAGCGTTCCCGGGAGGCATGGCCAGGCCTGGACATGAACTCTCCCTGTGATAGGAGGTGCTCTAACCCCCAAGACAAACGTTTCTCCAGCAGGCCAAGGTAAGAGGGAGAGCCAGCTGGTCCAGCACCTCCAGCCCTGCTTCCTCTGCCCTCTGAAACACTCACGTCACATCACTGTGTGCCCTGGTTGCCAGGAGTCACTGTGTCAGCTCGACTGTGACAGACAGGACTCACTTGACCTCTCCCCACCCCCAGCTGCTGCTCGACGTGGCGCACGGCCGCTGGCTCTGATCATCCACCCCGTGGAGCGTCTTCCTCTTTTGCCGACTCTACGTTTGTCCTCCAGGCACCGGCCACCCCTGACAGTGTGTCCAAGGCACATGCACGGCGGCCCGCCAGCCTCGCTTCGAGGGGCCCTCTGGCCACACTTCGTCCAGGACATGCTGGTTTACTCTCATGTGGCATTGAGTCCATGGACGTTCAATACCCCTCACTACAACGCCAAGGCCTCAGCCCTTCCGCAGTCCCCTGCACCTAGGTGTCACTGTCGTGTGCCATCTGGTCAGAAGTGACCCCTCACCGAGCCTCCAGCAGGCTCTCGGAGGCAGCAGCACGGACTAGCTTTCTTCCGCGCAACAGCTGGTGAATTCAAACCCCGTGCCTTTGGGATCACAGCGCAGCATCTAACCTCTAGGCCACCAGAGGTCCCCTCTGGATCAAGTACTGCACTTAAGTACTGTCACCCCTCATGCTTTTGGGGCTTACAGCTTTAACTTTCTAACCCTTCCTCTTGCTCTGGTTGCCAGTGTTCCCTCTGGGTTGGTCTCTGACACTGTCCAGAAATGCTCTGACACGGGTCCCCGGGAAGTGAGGATGGACAGAATGCCACCCCACCCATCTCAGCCTGGCAGCAAACACCAAAGATCCAGCAGCAGAAGCAACAAGGTGGACAGCGATGGCAGTGCCCAACAGCCACCCCCTCACCCGGGACGCGACAGCAGGATGGACAAGACAATCCTCATGGACTGATGGGGTCGCGGTGAGTGAGAGTGTGTGTGTGAGAATAAAAAACCAAACCAAAGTGATGGCAGGTAAAGCACATTTAGGCAGTGACCAGCACTTTGAAGTCTGTTTACATGTCACCTCCTCCAGGAAGTCTTCCTTGGTGCACCCCTTGAGCAGGTTATGCCTGGCATCTATCTACAGGGGCTCCCCAGTTCTCCCGCCGCCCACTGGGATTGTTCTTTCACTCATCTCTCCTACTCTGGGCTGGACTCCAGGACGTGAGAACGGGGCTGTCTTGTCTCTACTATGCCCCCAGGAGCCACCTAACACAATGCTGGCCCAACAGCAGGCGATGTGCCCATCGCGGATGACTGCATGAAGAAGGAGATTCCGCGTGCTGTGGCCGGGGGCCTGGGGGGCCTGGCCTTCCTGCCAACCAGGTGCGGCCGAGAGATCTCAATTCCTGGGGGCCCCGCGTGGTCAGGGCCCACTGCTCCCAAGGATCTTGCGGGTAGGCCTTTGAGAGCCGTCCAGGCCTTCCTTCCCAGGTGCCTGAGTGAACTTAAAATGCCAACCTTTCACTTAGCAACTGAGTGTGCTGAGCGCCCCTCACCCGGGGACTCCAGCCACCCTGGAGGCTGTAAATCTTACTCGTAAAGTTCTGACTTCATTTTAACGCGTGCAGGAAGCGGGAGCTGAAGTGAACTGAGGACTTGCTCACAATCCAGTCATTACCCGGAGGCCGCGGTTCCAGAGCCGCGAGGAAGGCAAACCCTCCAGTGAGCTCCTGGGAAGTACTGACATGAACACAACTCTGTCAAGTCCACTCAAGTGCTACTTTGACACAGCAAAACCTCTTTCACACACAATCCCTGCCAGGTAGCCAAGAGCCACACGGAGCTCTGAAGTCGGCTGGATTCAGCCATGGAACGAGGGAACAACACTGCTGATGTCAAAAGATCTTGGCTGAAAGCGGAGAATACCAGAAAGACATTTATCTGTGTTTTATTGCCTCTGAAAAAGCCTTTGGCTGTGTGATTCTTATCAGATGACCGGTAACACTGAGAATGGGAGCTGCGGGACACTTAATTGTGCTCATACAGAGACCAGAACAAGGGGACACTGGGTGATTTACAACCAGGAAAGGTGTCTGTCAGGGCCGCAGCCTCTCTCGGTACATATCCAGTCTACGAGCTGGGCAGATAATCTGAGGGGCCGGAATCAATGAAGCAGAGTGTGGTGTCAGGACTGGAGGACACTCATCAACAAACTGCCGGACACACATGGCACCACCACCTCGTGGCAGGTAAGGAGGCCTTGAAGCACTGAGGACGGAAGACTAGTCATCAGTACAGGTAACACCTCCACATCAAGACCCAAAGCCCCCAGACGCCATCAATAAGCAACGTTATGACAAATGGGGGAAACTGAACTCATCATGACATTCATTTGACTTTGATTCCCCGTCAACACTCACAGAAGCGGCGGTCAAGAAATCACAGGACGGTGTGTTGTCACACCCGTGTTCACAGCAGCAGGGAAGTGGAAGCAGCCCGATGCCCATCAGCGGATAAGCGGACTGAGAAACTGGTGTGGGACATTCACTCAATAGAATACTAAGCAGCGCTCAGGAGCAATGATTTTGCAAATTACCATGTAACATGGGAGCGTCTGGAGAGATTACGTGGTGTGAAATAACTCAGTACCATGAGGACAAATACTGCACAAGACCATTGTCATAAAAAAAGAATAAGTGAGGCATATTTGCACAAATGTTCAAAAGGAGAAGGGGGAGAGGGGAAGTCACTAATAGCAGAGGTCAGTGGGCAGACAGAGGAGGAGAGATTCAGTGGGGACGTGAAAAGATGGGGAAACTACAGGCAGGGATCAATAGTAATTACAGAAAATAAACTACATGTGAATGACTATATAAAACAAAATGTACACGAATGAAACAATACAAATGAATGCCTTGGACAATGGATGCATGAATGAAACACAATGCATATGAACGACTGTATGCAAACAATAAACACTTTTTAAAAAGACATCACATTGGACAAAATATACTACAAAGCACCTTTTTAAAATGCTAAAGACTTTAAAGAATAAAAGCCAGTCCCTTTGTGTACTTTCACTAAAATCTCAATAAAAATAAATTTTAAAAAGAATACTGACCAAAGTGTGCCTGACTCAAGACATGAAAAAAGTAAAAAAGTGCTGAAGAGCCATGATGTCAGTTTAAAGACCAAGGTGGTGCACCTGGCCTGAGCCCGCGTTTTCTCCATCACCTCACAGGCATATGAAAGTTGGGCAATGAATAAGGAAGAATCTGTGGTCTTGGTGACAAATGCTGAATATAAAAGGACTTAAAAAAAACACC
>NW_006399836.1:1174212-1178354 GCF_000299155.1 Elephantulus edwardii | reverse complement strand
CCAGCACCACAGCTCAAAGGCATCAATTCTCTTTCTGTCATCCCTATTCACTGTCCAACTTTCCGACGCATAGCATGTAATTGCAAAGACTATAGTCTGGATCAGGTGCACATTAGTCTCCAGCCTGATGCCGTTACTCTGAATTCCCCAATGCAATTCGTCTCTTGACTTCCTGTCTGCTGTTACCAAGAGAACTGACTGTGGAACCCAGTAAACGAAAACTGTTAGCTATCTCAATCTCCTCACCATCCATACCGATGCTGCAAATCCGCCCAGTGGTGAGAACCTTTAGAGGCTGCAAATCGCACGGGAGGGGACTGCCCGTCCTTCTCCTGCAGAGCAGCTGGTGGATTTGAATCATCAGCCTTTGGGTTGACAGCACAAGTCCTTACTAGGCCTCGGGTGCTCCTGGCAAAGCAGAGAGTCAACAAAAATGAGGGGACCGTCGGTGAGCCGAGCGGCTGACATGGTCACTGCGACAAGCAGCTTGAGCGGAGCAGCGGGCGTGGGGCTGGTGCAGGTGCTGCTCTGGGGGCCCCGTCCTGCAGCACCGCACGGCTCACACCACTCACCCTCTCCTCCTCCAACCGTCCACGGATGCCAGCTGTGAGGGCAACTCCCGGGCCAAGCAGACGGGCACTGTTAGCGCTGCAACTGCAGGAGTTCCCATGAGGAATCGAGCGATTCTCTTTCTCAGTGATGGGTTGGGTGACATTCCTCAGAGCTGGACAGGTGGTCAACAATTGACGCATCTTTTGTGTCATGACGCTGGCTGCAATCCGCTACAACGTACCAGCGCCCCCTCCTCCTTCATTTTTACTGTTCTCCGTGTCTTCCATTCCCCCTCCTGCCCTCGCAGTTTTCCCCCTGGACAAATCCTGCCTTTCCATCTCATGTAGTCACTGTTCACAGCAGCTCAGACATCCCTGGAGTTACTGGTGAGCTTATGGGCCTGCCTACTTACAGGAAAGATTTTACAGGGTTCCTACTACACCCAGAACATAATCCACCAAATCACGTCAAGTGGTACCTATAACCTCCAGTCCCACAGACAGATGGTGCTGTGATACCAGGGTCTGAGCTCTGGGGACGGCTGCTGGGCCGCTGGGTGGGCTTCCTGGAGAAGGGGACAACTGTCACCGCCCAGGGTGAGAGCTGTCTCTTTAACAACTCACTGCTAAACTGAGCACTATACTTTGGCTTTTCAATGCAGTTCTTTCATGTCAAAGCAAAGAGCTGGGAAATGTACTCGGGAAGAGCAGGACACCAGTTGACAGAGAGGACAGAGCCACTGGGCTCGGGGACGCTGCAGGGCACAGGCATTTAGGACCACACCTTCAGTTCTGGCTTGACCGTGTCTATGTGGACACAGAGGGGCAGCTGCCCGGGAGGAGGCTGACTCAGGGAACAACAAACAAATCAGATGTCGTCTCAAACCATGGCGCTCTGGTGAAGGGTGATGAAGGGGCCAGGAGGCAGGTGGTGGAGTCAGCTGCATGACGTGGGGAAACCCAGGAGAATGATGCACAGGTGCCCCTCAACCACCAGGGTTCCTGAATCAAGTGGAAGAAGTCACTGGGCCTGAGGAAAGCAGAGAAGTAGTCACAGGTACAGGTACGGAGGCGGGCCCAGGCCAAGTGCAAACAGCACGTTCACACCCTGCATCTCCCAGGTCTGGGCCTGGAGAACGACTTCCCCACACCCGGCCTGTGTGCAGACAGCAGTGCTCACATGCAGGGCCTCCCCAGTTCCAGGCACACAGGTGCACCTCCACGTGGCCCCCAGCCTGCGTGTGGACAGCAACACACACCCAGCGTCTCCCAGCCTCCAGTTCCAGGCACAGAGATAAACTTCTCCCTGCCCTGTGTGTGGACATCACTCTGGAGGCTGCGCCCGTCTGGCCCTGTGTGTGGGCAGCACTGTCTACTCCCGAGGTCTCTGGGCTGTTCCAGAGGTTCCGCCCATCCTGCCCTTTGTGTGGGGGTCTCTGGACTGCTCCAGGGGCTGCGTTCATCCTGCCCTGTGTGTGTGGACAGCACTGTCCACTTCCTGGGTCTCTGGGCTGCTCTGGAGGCTCCGCCCATGCCGCCCTGTGTATGGACAGCACTGTCCACTCCCAGGGTCTCTGGGTCACTGCGGAGGCTGTGCCCATCCCATCCTGTGGGCTCTGAGAGCCTAAGAGGAAATATTTGCCTCAGGACATGGTGTCACTGTAACAGCCAAATTTGCCACATTACTGAACAGACCACTGCCCACCTAGCAGCCTGCACACCAGCCAATCACCACACTGGCCCAGATGACCGGTCTCCTCAGTCCTCAGACACTGGTCAGCCTTCCCCAAGCCCATCCTCCCCCTAGACCTGAGTGGGGGGATGGTGAGAACAGTCCAGGCCAATGGATCACACAGGTGGGAAGGGTTGGGGGATGGGAGGAGGCAAAGGTCACCTGGCCTTCCACCACTGTGGGCTCAGGTGACAAAGGTACCAGCACCTGCAGAAGCAGGGCAGGCAGACAGCGTGGAGTAGAGCGAGAGGCATGGTAGGGCTGAGGAAAGGCCATCAGATGCCCGGCACCTGTGTTACAGGTGAGGAGACCGGGTCCTAGACCCCAGAGGTCACCCCAAGGACAGAGTTCCTCAGGGGGCCTCCCAGGACCCTCACCCAGGCCAACCCAAGACCCACGTGGTTATTCCTAAGGCTTCACGTTGGTTGGTTGGATTGGTTTGTTTTGTTTTGTTTTGGTTGGTTGGTTTTTAACATTCAATCTAAACATCAGGGACGCAGTGGAGGGCAGGTATGAATCAGTGCATACTGTGAGACAAGTTCAAGCTTAAACACAAAGCCCTCAAACTGCTGCTGGTTCCGGCTCTGGCCAAATACACTTCTTTCATTTGAGGTGGGGCCGTGGCTGTCTGAAGGAGATCTTTGCTGGCAGTGAATAAACACACACACTTACGACAGGTAACAGAACACCTGGCACGTGCTCACACCCATGCACAAGGATGGAGTGATCTCCAGCCACTCATACGACAGGTAACAGCACACCTGGCACGTGCTCACACCTGTGCACAGGGACGGTGGGACCTCGGATAATGAACACTGCCTGCAGGGCGTATTAGGTGAGGTGCTGTGAGAACGTTCTGTCACTAACGTGGTGGCAGAAGTGGTCAGGGGTGTGAGAGGCATGTCCAGGCATCGTACCTGCTGCAACAGAGCACGAGCGTCAGATGCCCCCACAGGGGACAGTGGGAGCCAAGCTGTCACTGACGCTCCTCCTGGAATTACAGGAAGCATCAGTCACTCTCCAGAGGTTCAAGTTCTTCCCCACGTCTTTCTGGGGTCACTGGCATCCTGGCGCCAACATGTTGGATCCCACAGCGTCTCCACCAAAGCCCAGCAGTGGAGACCCCGATGCTGACAGAGAGCCTCCTCTGTCTAACTTGCAGGTAGTCTCTAGGTGAAGTGCAGGTCGCTCGGGGGGTCCTGGGAAAATTCCCACTTGCCCATTTTCTCTAAAATGCCCATCAATCACAGAGGGACGGAACCCGGACAGTGACTGTGTTAAACGTGTCGCTCACAGGCTCTGCCCTTTGCTTTAACCTGGAGCCAAACTGCCAGTGTGACTGTCGCAGGAAACCAGCCACGTGCTGAGCTGTGACCTGCCCTCGAGCTGCGGGTCGGCGCTCAGCCCTCAGGAGACCGACTCCCCGTCTTCCAGGCGTGCTGTGTTTATTCACAGCTGGGGAAAAGAAAAGCCATATAGAAAGAGGGAACTTCCAAAATCAGGCCTGTCAACGGCCAGGTGGAGCACTCGCCAGGCCGGTCCGAGTGCTCCGTGTGCCGGGCTCCTCTCCAGCTGCCCGATGGGCTGTCACTTCCAGGTCGTGAGGACGGTCCTGCCCGAGTCCCTGGACCGGCTGCCTCTGGGCCCTAGAGACTGGCCCGGCCGACTTCTCAGCTCGCGGTCGGCCCCGTCCCCCTGTGCCAGCTCCTCGTCATACCTGGAAGCAGAACAATGGCCACAGGGTCACCCGGCCTGCAGCTGTCAGCGCTGTCACCTCCCAGAGGACATCAGGCCAGCCCCCCACCACCCACAGAAGGGTCAGCGCTGCCACCTCCCAGAGGCCACCTGGCCAGCCCCCC
>NW_006399836.1:1170683-1173697 GCF_000299155.1 Elephantulus edwardii | reverse complement strand
TCCCAGAGGCCACCTGGCCAGTGCCCCACCACCCACAGCAGGGTCAGCACTAGCCCCCTACACACACACACAGTGGGGTCAGGGCCACCACTTAGCGATCACAGAACAAATGGGATAAACTAGGGTGCTGCAGAATGGTGTCCGATGCCGGCCAACCGTGCGTCAGTAACAACTGTGCCCCCCAGGGTTTCCTGTCTGCTCTTCCAGAAGCTGATTGCCAGGCCTTTCTTCCACATGCCTCTCTGGCTGAACACACACCTCCGACCTCTTGGCTAGTGGCCGAGGGGCCTTGTTAACTGTTACTGATGACAGTGTCTCAACAATCGTCAACTGACATTTTATCCAACCACCACGTTTAACTAGGCCATGATGTGGCAGGAATTGTGTGGGAGACCCCAGGATCCACCAGGGGCAGTTGAGGGTCCCACACACACAGCCTGGGTTGAGTGGCATGGAGTCACTTCAGACATAAAGTGGGGGTTGGGGGAGGGCTGAAGGAGAGAAAAGTGCACAGTGAATGAATGGAAATCCAGTCTCTGTAAACTTTCATTTAAAATGAATAATAATTTTTTTAAAAAAAAGAAAGAATGTGGGGGGCAAGTGAGAGCTGTGTGCAGGGTGCAGGTTTTGGGTCCTGAGGTACCTCCTAGCTCTGGACACCCTGCCCGCCATACAGCGCTATTCCTCAGGCCGTGCGGGTCAAGGGCTCAGGACAGGAAGGGCCCAGTGCCCTGCAGTTAGCTCGAGGCTGGGCAGAGTTGTATGTACAGGACACAGTGCCTTGTCACTTTATCTCACTGAAACACTTGTCACTGCTGCCCAGGGCCATCCCCCCGTGTGGCATTGGTGCCATGCCATGCCCACCACGCCATGGATCTGCCCAGGAAGCCCTTGTCATCCAGTGCAGGCCTAGAGCAGACCTGGTGGTGACTGGCCAGCATCCGCCTCAGTCAGGACAGCAGGCGCTGGCATCTCCACTGATCCGGTGTGGTCACTGTCCTGGGGCACAGAGCAAGGTGGAAGGGGTGGGACTGGAACCTAGGACTCCCGCTTCCTGACTCATCTCCCTGCACCCTGCAGAGCCGTGTGTGAGGAGCAGTTCTGTTCACTGTTGGAGTGCACTGTGCCCGAGGGCCCGGCACAGCCCTCATAAGGCCCTGCTTTTAACACATACCCAGCACACGAGACACCGAGACGACCCCCGGCCTGAGAGCCCCCAGCTTCCTGGAAAGGAATGTGCTGGAAGCCCCTTCTCAGAATCATGGGGCTCGGAGGGGGGATTAAAAACTCCCGAGTCTCAATGAAGAAGCTCCTTGAAAAATTACACTCCTGGGGCCTAAAGAGAAGAGGGAAGAGGCCCAGGACTGACCTCTGCAGCAGACAGTGGCCACAGGGCAGGGGAGGGTGAAAGGGCCACACAGGGGTGTGTGCGAGTGTGTGCGCGTGCGGGAGCGTAACAAAGCATTTCTTCCTGTGTGTTTACTTTTTAAGTGAAATACTCCCACAGGCACACCTCAGAGACACAGAGGCTGGGGTGCAGACCCCACAAACAGAGCAAGTGCTGCGGACAAGGGTCTCACCTAACTGCCTGGTTTGTGGATGTGCAGACATGCGCACACCAGCCTGGAGTCCATGGCACGTGCCACAGCACAACAGCATGAAGGGAGAGCCTGAAATGCTATGCCTGTGACCTGAACGTGGCGTGGGGACCCGCGGTGGGCACACACTGACGAGAAGATGGGGTGGACGGGCTTGCCTGATGCTGGGCTGCCACAAACCCCCAGTCTGCAAAACCCTAGATGTGCACACAGTGTAGTGAAGTGACGTGCACTGTCGGCTCTGCCTGGGACCGCTGGCCTGGGCCCGTCTCCGAGCCTGGCAGTGACCACCAGCCTGGGCCCGTCTCCGAGCCTGGCAGTGACCACCGGCCTGGACCCGTCTCCGAGCCTGGCAGTGACCACCAGCCTGGGCCTGTCTCCGAACGTGGCAGTGACCACTGGCCTGGGCCCATCTCCGAGCCTGGCAGTGACCACCGGCCTCGGTCTGTCTCCGAACCTGGCAGTGACCACTGGCCTCGGTCTG
Organism: Elephantulus edwardii; assembly: GCF_000299155.1. NCBI lineage: Eukaryota > Metazoa > Chordata > Mammalia > Macroscelidea > Macroscelididae > Elephantulus > Elephantulus edwardii. Next base: position 1,171,615 of record NW_006399836.1, on the reverse strand, counting down.
TCTCCGAACCTGGCAGTGACCACTGGCCTCGGTCTGTCTCCGAACCTGGCAGTGACCACTGGCCTGGGCCCATCTCCGAGCCTGGCAGTGACCACCGGCCTGGGCCCGTCTCCGAACCTGGCAGTGACCGGCGCTGGCATCCCACCCTATGTCCAGGTGCACCTGCCCCCACTCACCTGTTCACCCACATGAGTCTACGTGCACACATGGGGCTCTGATCTTTTCTCACTCAGCCTCACAGGCCGGCAGCTCTCCGTCCATCAGGCCACCTCACGTCGCCCGCCCTGAAAGGACTACCACTTACACTGCCCTGCCCCCGGGTGGGCGACCTCTTTCTCCATTGTCATTGTTACCAACATGCCAGTTAACCCTCCTAAGCCTTTGCTTCCACATCTGTGAAATGGAGCTAATAATAATAATAGCTCTTACTTCATTACAGTGATTGGGGAAAAGGAAATTTAGCAAGCCACTGGACCAGACTTGGTCTGTGAGGAGCCCTTAAATGCTAGCTGCCATCACCATCATCACCACCATCACCATCATCATCACCATCATCATCACCCTCATCACCACCACCATCATCACCATCATCATCACCATCACCATCATCATCACCATCATCATCATCACCATCATCATCACCATCACCATCATCATCACCATCACCACCATCACCATCACCATCACCATCACCATCATCATCACCATCACCATCATCATCACCATCATCATCACCATCACCACCATCACCATCACCATCACCATCACCATCATCATCACCATCATCATCACCATCATCATCACCATCATCACCATCACCATCACCATCATCATCACCATCATCACCATCATCACCATCACCATCATCACCATCACCATCATCACCATCATCATCACCATCATCATCACCATCATCATCATCACCATCACCA
>NW_006399836.1:1158214-1165714 GCF_000299155.1 Elephantulus edwardii | reverse complement strand
CCGGTCGTCGATGATGATGTCATAGCCGTAGCACTCGAAGCAGTGCTTGTCATTGTTCATCACTGGCTGCAGAGAGAGTCGGCGGTGGGTCACATGCGCCCCAGGCCACGGTGACAGCATCACCGCAGGGACCCCACCTCCAGGAGTATGACCAGCTGGCCGCCTCCCTTTCCTTCCTGAATGCTCAGAGATGGAATGCTTCCCTCACTTCACAAACGGAATTTAGGAAACAATCACCCATCCGGAGACCTCACTCGTCACAGCTGTCAACCAACAGTGACCCCCTCCACAGGCCCAGGGTGACCACCTCGGCCACATGGGGCCAGGCCCAGGCTCAGGACTTGAGCTGATGTCGTACTGCCTCTAACAGGTAGTCGGGGACGATCACTGGATTGTCAATTCGCTCACAGGCTCCAGACTGTCATTCAATTCTTAGGCTCTAGACCGTCACTCACTCGGGGGCTCCTAAGGACCAGAGCATCAAATCAGGGACCTTTCTCCTCACAGAAAACTGCTGATCCACTTAAGAAACCCTGAATTTCCTTCCTCAATTCCACTTCGCTGTGTTCTAAGTGTATTGAAACAAAGCCAAGCCCTGGCTGCCAGGGACATGCAACACAGATTCCTGCGCCCTCCTCCATCCCACCTCAAGGAGAGGTCAGTGTTCAACTCCTGTCTTCATTCCTGTGGGCTTCTGCCTCAGATCTTTGGAAAAAGAAGTTGACAGCTCTCCGTCCAAAGCCCTGTGGAGCTGCCTCCATGCTAGTTTTCTAGCCCAGAGGATGTGTTACTTTCATGCAGGCTGACTGATTTTCTGGTAAGCTGTAATCAACTGTGGTGTGATGGTGTTTTCTTTCTGTGATTGGCATGCACCTTGCAAGGATTGATCAAAGTCATATGCAAGTGAGGTGAGTTGTAGCCTCCTATGTAAATTAAGTGTAGTTTCCTGAGAGGGGATTGGTCAGTTCACAGCCCTGGTGAGAGTGCCATCCACAGAGGTTTCTGAGACAGAAGGAACCAGGAAAAAAGAAGAAAGAGGAAGCAGAGATAAGAATCCTCCAAGAGCTGTACCATGGGTCAAGGGCCTGAAAGGGGCCCAGTGCCAGGGCTGGCAATGACAGATGGCAGGGCTGAGAGGGGCCTGTCCCCAGGCGCAGAGAAGAGGTCTGCACAGTGGCCGCGAGGGCTGTCCTGCTGAAGGGAGACTGCCTGCATGCTGCCTGCCCCTGACCTTGACCTGGATCCCACCTCTAAGCATTTCTGTGAGCTTTGCACACCGCTGCAATGGATTATCCAACGAGAAGAAAAGCCGAGTGCCACATCTGGCAAAAAACTGGAGTGGAGGAAAGACGCCCTAGTCTCAATGCACCGTCCCTAAGAAGTCAGGCAGAGTCTGACACTAAACCGCTTCAGTCCCTTATCCCATCCCATCACCCCCAGCAAGCAGGATGTGCACGCTCTCTGGGGAGTCTTCAGTGCCCCTCAGGCATCAGGCCCTCAAGACACTGCAGCCAGACCTGTTCACAGGCGAGGAGCTTAAGAGATGACTCCCACCTTCTCCTGAATCCTAGAGTATGAAGAGGTGTGGGGCTGGGTCACCATTTAATTTGGAGAGAGCACACGTCCACGTGAAGCCTGGCCCATCGCAGCCAGGGGCTAAGGAGGCCTCAGCAGGGCTCCTTCCTAGTCACTCCCTGAGCCAGCTCTGTCTCCAGCCTCCTGGGCAGTCTGCCCTCAGCTGCCACTCTCAGCTTGCCCTCCTGCTCCTGGGCCCACTTCATCCCGAGCCCAGCCACTTCCCCAGCACTGCAGCCCTCACTCTCCTGTCTGCCCCACCCCAGCAGGATTGGCCAAGTGAATAAAAAGCAAGTCACTCAGTCCCCAAAGGCCCTCTGAGTCTGAGAAATCAAACAGGGCAGAAGCCTGAGGAACTGAGGCTAGAAGGGAAGGCCAGAGATGCTGGCCGGGAGAAGGCCAGCCTTGTGGGCCAGGACTCAGGCTGACTTGATTAAAAAGCCAACTACTCCTCAGAGAGCTCAGTCACTGCAGAAGGTAAAGCAGGCTGGGGAGGTCACACAATCACATGTATGTGACAGAGCTGACAGTCTCAATCCTCCCCAGATGTGACCTCAATGTCCACAGAGCCTCTGTCACGTGATCCTCCTGTGACATCAGCAGCATTGTCCCACTTCACAGACAAGGTACCAGTGGCTCAGAAAGGATGAACACTTGTCCAGAGTCACCAGCTGGGGTGTGGTGACCCAGCCCGAAGTCTCGTCTGAGCTCAGGATCCCACACTCATGCCCTATCCTGGCTGCAAAGGCCGAAGGTGGTTGGGACGGAAGAAGAGATTTGAAGCTGTGCCTGGGGCGAGCTAGAACCTTAACGGGCTTCTGCCATCAAAGCCCTGCTGTGAACCACGGAGACAGAACCACGCGCATGGAGCCCCGCTTTCAGCCCAAGTCACAGGGTGAAGTTCCCTATTGCCCTCGAGTCCTCTCTCCTCCTCAAACACCAGTCAGTCACCATCTCAAAGTGGTCACTGGGGGGCTCAGGGCAGGCCAGCGTGTCCAAACGAGAGAAGAAGCCTCCGTGACCCACTGAGAAGGCTCTCTGTAAAGGTCTCACAGCAGCCGCCGCAGGAGGAACCATCACACTTTGTCTAAAACAGCAACATGGTACGTTTCTGACTGGGGATGTGGGGCCAGGCACAGCCCCTTAGCCCCACATGTGTGGAGTACAGAGGGTGGTCTGGCTGCGTTTTGGGGTCTGGACTTGGTGACAGTTCTGAACATCTCTGAATTCTACCAGTGAATTCTGCTAAGGTGTGTGTTTCTGGTTTGGGGTTGAGACTAAGGTGTGGCTGTTGTTCACAATAGGGTGTAAGCTGATTGGACCTGGCCTGTACTAAAAAAGGCTTTTGGGCCCTCAGGCCTGTGGCCCTTGGGCCTGCTTTTTGTGGATCTCCAGTTGAGGAAGAAGGTGTGGCATCCACTTCCAAAAAAAAGCTTGCCTCAATAAACTCTATGAACTTGGAGAAAAGATGAAAGTTTCATGTTCAAGACTTTCGTTCACAGGGTCTCTATGGGTAGTCTTTGATTTACACTACTTAACGATGACAACAACAACAGCTCCTTTAGTAATAGAACAGGTGGTGCCCGCCCCCCACCTGCCCACCCACCCTGCTGGCTGGTCACTGGCTCGTATGGACAGCAGAAAGGCCGTGCCTGCGTGGCCAGTCCACGTGGGGTCCACCTCTGCGGGCAGGAGGCCACACTTTCCTCAGAGAGGAGAGAAGGGAAACAGGGAGGACAGAAACCATGTGACCAAGCCGTGGTGGGAGGTCATTCTCGAGCCCCCCCTCCCCAAGGAGGGGCAGGGTGAGCCCAGGCCACTCTCACCATCCCCTTCGTGGCTCTGTGGGCTGAGCCTCCATTTGGCTGAAAGGCCACATGGGGACATGAAACCCCCAGAGGGCCTCAATGGAACACAGAGGTGGCAGGTGGTGGTGATTTGCTCCCTTCCCTCAGAAATAGATGTGCACCTACTTTGTTGTTGTTGTTATGTGCTGTTGAGTTACCTCCAACTCATAGCAACCCTATGTACAACAGCCCTAAACCCTGCTCTGTCCTTTGCCAACCGCACTGGCTCCGACACACCCACTTCGATTACCCCAGTCACTGAATCAATCCACCCAATAGAGGGCCTTCCCCTCCTGCACATCCCTCCACCCTCCTAAGCATGATGTCCCTCTCCAAGGACTGGTCCCTCCTTGAAACATGTCCAAAGTATGTCAGATGATGCCTCAGAGTCCTTGCCTCCAAAGAGCAGCCCAGTTTAACCCTCTCCAGGATGAACCTGTTTATTTTCTTAGCAGTCCATGGTACGTTCAATACTCTTCTCCAGCACCACAGCTCAAAGGCATCAATTCTCCTTCTATTCTCCCTAGTCATTGTCCAGCTCTCTGATGCATAACAAGTGATTTCAAAGACCATGGCCTGTATCAGATGTACCTTAGTCTCTAGTTTTAGTATCAGAAAATGTGCCAGACCTCACACCTGCAAACAAACAGGAGACGCAGGCCCTCCAGCCCTAAACAAAATAGCAGAGTGAGGGCAGCTGGGAGCCGGGCAGCCGCTGAAGGCGCATCTCAGAACATCAGCTGAGCCCAGAGAGGCTGCTGGTGGAGGGGACACGGCCAGCAAGCACCGGGGACAGCCTGAGGCCATAGCCATCTGGACCCTGGAAGACTAGGGGGCACAGGGCTGGGCCGGGGCATTTCAGGAGCAGGCTGGGAGCCTCCTCTCCTGCTGACTCAGCTCTCCCCTCGCTCCTGCTGGGCGCCCCTCCAGTCGCCCCTCCATGTGGCACTCACCGCCACGGCCTTGAGGGACTGCACGATGATCCAGTGGATTTCATCGAACAGCTTGCTGGTGACCTCGCGCCCGCGTGTGCTCTCCAGGTACAGTCGCAGGTTGCTCACGGTCCACTTGCCTCCGTGGATGTGGTTGTAGTCGTCCTGCGAGGGAAGGGGACGGTGTGACGTCAGGCCACGGACCACCTCCTCCCGAACAGGGCCTCCTCGGGGTGCTACGGTCCCGGGGGGGGGTGGGCCCACAGGGTCCCTGCCACCAGGGAGACCTGTCCCCTCCTGTTCTAAAGACACTCCAGTCCGAGCACCGTCCAGCACAGGCTCCGTGAGACGGGCCGCGATGTGGAGACTGTGCGGACAGCTCGTCATACTCAGGCAGTCCCTGCAGTCTCCACTCCCAAGCCCACCTTTCAGTGGAATCTGTGGGTGAACGGACAGTTTGAGAACGGCTCACACCTAACGTCTGTCAAGTGCCTGTCTTAGAAAGCAGGGCACCTTCCAGAGCATAAAAACGTGAGAGAGTCGCCTACAGAAATGCCAAAATGTAGGGGAGCTCTGGTGGCTTAGTGGCAAGAAGCTGCACTGAAATCCCAGAGATGAGTGGTTCAAATCCACCAGATGCTCTGCTCGAGAAGGAGGGACAATCTCCTCCTGTACCAGCCAGATCCGATTTGACGGTGTACACACACACACACACAGAGACATACACCCCAAAACCCCCCAAAAAACAGAAATATATTAAAAAAAAATAAAAGAAATGCCAAAACGTCTTCACAATGATGACCAGCAGCGCTAATGACTGCCACACAGTTTCTCGTGTGCTGCTGGGAATCACTGTCCCCAGCTTCACGAGGGACCACGGACACATGGGCGGTCGGACACTGTCTGCACACAGGTATCCTGCATCTTCCTGTAACACTGTTGACACCTTGTAGTGGCGGCTGTGGCAAGCCCCTCACCCCTACCCAAGCTGAGACCCTCTGAGAGCTTCCTGGTTCAAGGTCACACATGCCCTGGGCATGTTGTGTCCAGGATCCAGCGCCCTGCCCCCACCGCCGCCTGCACAGCAGCCCTAGCTCCGGAGCACAAGGCCCCGGGGTGCTGGAGGCCTCTGCTGAGGGCGCTGGACACCGCCTCCCACTCCTCACCTGCCTTCTCCTCCCAGCCTGGCTCCTGCGACCTGCCCGAGTCTGTGTCCTGGGGAAGCTGACCTCAGTCACACCTGCCCACAGCACCCCGGTGCAGAAGCACCTCTTGCTAACCTCCAACAACCTCGTAAAGTAGTGGTCACCCCATTTCACGGGCAGAAAACCTGAGGCACAGGGAGGCACTCGGCTTGCCTAAGTTTTCACCCCCAGCGCAGCAGGCCTGGGTCTTGGGCTGGGTCCCTGAAGCCTGCTCAGTTCTCCTTCTCCTGACACAACTTCCCTGGGAAGCAGAGAGTTAGGGCGCAGAAGGACGTCAGCCAGTGCTGACACCTGGACTCCATCCCCCAGGTGCAAAGTGGGGATGAAAACCAGTCTAGTAAGAACCCCCCGCTGGACCCAAAAGAGGATGTTGTCCTGTAAAGACACAGCAAAACTAAATCCGGACAAGAACAGCCTCTTCCAGGTGTAGGACACACTCCCTAGTCGACACCTTCTGTGACAACATCGTGGAGGGCACATCAAGCTCACTCCCCAGGGGACTGTCCCGAGGACCCGATGCTGCCCCAGGAAAGGACCGAGTCAGAGGCCTGCTGGGCCCACTGTCCCCACACTTCCCTTCCCCAGTCAGTCTCCTTACTGGAGAGAAAACTGACGTTCACTCCAAGAAAAAAAAAAAAAGGAACTCCTAGCGGGCTGAAGTACACACCGCAGGAGCGCCGGCTCAGGCCCACACGCGGCAAACAAGCCAGCGTCTCTCCTCAGGGCTCACAGAAACAATGAAGCCAAAAGGCCTGACCCGCTGCCCTCAAGGTGACTGACTCCAGCCACGCACCCGCAGGTTTACAAGGCTGGATCTTTGCCCACAGACTATCACAGTATCTCCTGCAGAGCAGCAGGTGGGTTTGAACCCTTGACCTTCTGGTTAGCAATCACTTGCTTTAATCATGTTTTTAATCATGCATTTAATCACTCAGGTGCTTTAATCATGCCTGCCAGGCGTCCTAGTAGCCGTCTGTCTTCCAGAAGAGCTGGCTGGTTCCCCTGAGAACATCGCCCTCTCCAGTGGCTCCTTCCTCCTCTTCTCTGCGGACTGGAACAGCCCCCCCCCGCCCCCAGCCCCACTCCCATTCCTCCTTCCCCAAGGCGCTGGGTCCTGGGTGAAATGGGGCCCTTCTCCTCGTGGGCCCCAACTCATGTAGCCCCAGACAGCCTAAGGTCTCCCTACCCTTTTCCATGGCCCAGCCTGTTCTTGGGGTGCTGCCTCCCCCCAGTTGTCTGTGCTCTGAGGGAGAGGGTGGGGGTAGATCAGCCTGGCCCAGGGCTCTCTGCCAGCACAGAGGAGTCTTCCACCAGGGCCCCATTTGGTCTCTTCCAAGGGGCTTCAGAGCCTTCATAGCGCCTCGTCCCTTCCCAAGCACACAGCTTTCCTGGGCAGAGGCTTCTGCTGTGGGTTCAAACTTCGGTTCCCCACAGTGAGCTCGTTCTTGGTGAACACCAAAGTGTTTACAATCAAGCCCAGTGTCACTGCTCTCAGAGCGCTGTGGGGCATGGCTGGACGATTACAGTGTCCACTCTCCTGATAGGACCATGTGGCCCAGCTGATGCTGCCTCCTGAGAAACCACCAAGTGGGATGCCCCCAGTTTCAGACTGGCACCCCCAGGACCAAGACTGGGCACTAGCAGGCACTGTCCTCAGATCCAGTCACCAGTACTGCCCCGAGCAAATGAGCTCTGTGAGCGCAAAGGCCAGCGCCCAGCATTCCTGAAAGGATGAGGGTCTGCATGTCCTGGGGGGTCACTCTCCCACCTTACCGGCCTTGCAGACCACCGTCCCACTGGACCTTTGCCCAGCAGTGTCAACAGTGCACTTGGAAAGCCAACCAGCTGAGCCTCACATGAAGACCAGCCCCAGCCTCATTCAGGGGCTACCGTGGCGTGAATGGTGACCCCAATAAACGTGCAAGTAACAGTTGTTGTTGT
>NW_006399836.1:1128311-1157544 GCF_000299155.1 Elephantulus edwardii | reverse complement strand
CCTGATGCTGCCAATTGGTCCAGTGGTGAGAATCTTTGTCTTCTTGACATTGAGCCTCAGTCCATACTGGAGGCTGCAGTCCTTGACCCTCTGCAGCAAGTAACAGTACCATGCGGAAATCATGCAAAGATACCCCACGATACGATATAGCAAACAGTAACAAGAGGAGTTAGGGTGGAGTGCAACATCCCTTAACCCCGTCACAGCCCCGAGTCCTGTAAGGGCTGTCTCCCTGGAGTGTGGCCTGTAACACCTTCTATCTCAAGGAGATGAGGTGAGGACAGCCGGCCGAGAGGGTGGAAGCAGTAATGACAGGATGGGGCCCCAGAAGGGGAGAGCAGAGCACGTCATCCTGGACTCGGCCCCGCACTGGTGGGAAGGCCAAGACACGGGCCCGCCCACCTCCAGAAGCTGAAGGTGACAGGGGCCTTTCTCCAGAAATGACACCAAGGGACTTCCAAGAGCTGGTGTCCCGACTGGCCCTCCAGCTCCCCAAACGGTAAGGCAATTCCTCAGCCGTCAAGCCATCACCTGTCCTGCTGTGATGGCCACAGGCTGTTGACGCTAGAAGCTATGCCCAGCTTCCAATACCAGCAGGGTCACCCGTGGCGGACAGGCTCCAGCACAGCTTTGGACTGACAGGCCAGGCAGGGAATGGGACTGGCCACCTGCTTCTGTGAAGCACAGTAGCCGCTGACCGCTGCAGAGCTGAGACTGGCACCGCATCAGGCAGGGAGCCATCCTGTTGACCTGGGGATGCCTGGAGGCCGACCTCGTTTTGCGCCTGGTTTATCACACTTCACAGACGCTTTGTTCTTCACACACTGACCTCAGTGTTCAGCCTGCACGGAGCAAGTGTCCAGGTGCCCTTCTTCCAAGGCTGTGCTCCCTTCAGGTGTCGCCAGCGCTCACCCTGACAGCATCGCGAACTTCCCCGTCCCCCAGACCACAGACAGCACAGACGGGACTTCTACATGCACGGGGGAAGGCACACAGCGCCCGTGACTGGCTTTACTGTGCTGGGGCTTTACTGTAAGGTCTGGAACTGAACCCACAGCCAAGTCGGCCTGGCCCTCCTCCAAGTGGGGGGACTGGGGCTCTGGGGGGTGAATGAACTGGCCCAAGGTCACAGAACAGGAAAGACAGAAGTAGGGTCTGTAGATCCGAGCTCCCTGGGCCAGTACCTGTCTGGCTGTCCCTTCCAGTGAGCCTAACCCTCACCCCCCACCTACCCCCGACTGATGCCAGGACTCTGGTGGTCACGCACGCGCGCGCGCACGCACACACACACACACACACCAGGGACCATCACCCCTCCCCCCCGGAACCCCTCCTCAATGGGAACATAAAACAAGAGGTCCCGAGGCAGGAAGTGCTCACCCCGTGTTTCTGAATGGCCACGTTGGTGAGATGCACGAACATGTTATCCAGCTCGCTGGTGCTCGGCGTGTACTTGACGGTGCAGAATCGGCAGAAGCCCAGCTTGTACCTAGACGGGAAGTAGGCCCATGAGTGCTCTCCGAAGAGGACGTGGAGCGGAAGGATCTTTAAAGGGGAGATCTTCCGTGTCTGAGGCTGACACCGGGTTCACGGTCAATAACTCACATTGTGCGGCTTGGCTGTCCACCACAGGCCACGCCCAGAACAGCCGTGACATTCCACACCTCACAGCAGTGTCACAACTAAGACCACGAGAGCAAACACACAGCCACAGGGTCTACCTGACCCACGGCGACTGTCCACCAAGTCTCTGTTGAGCCACGGCCACCGTCCACTGAGTCTAAGCTGATCCGTGGTGACCATCCACTGAGTCTACACTGACCCATGGCCACTCTTCCCTGAGTCCACGCTGACCCACAGCCACCATCCACCAAGTCCATGCCGACCCACGGACACCCTCCAGGGAGTCCATGCTAACCCACGGCCACTGTCCACTGAGTCTACACTGACCCATGGCCATCCTTCACTGAGTCCATGTGACCCACGGCCACCCTTCAGGGAATCTACACTGACCCACGGCCACTGGCCACTGAGTCTACACTGACCCATGGCCCCCAGCCACTAACCCCACAATGACCCATGGCCACCCTCCAGGGAGTCCACACTGACCCATGGCCACTGACCAGCAAGTCCAAGCTGACCCACGGTCACCTGCCAGGGTCTACACTGACCCACAGCCACCAAGTCTCTGCTGAATGACAGCCACTGTCCACTGAGTCTATGCTGATCTGTGGTGACCGTCCACCGAGTCTACGCTGATCCATGGCCACCCTCCACCAAGTCTGCACTCACCCATGGCCACTCTGCACCGAATCTACGCTGACCTACGGTGACCACGCTCCGAGTCTCCGCTGACCCACGGCCACCCTGCACTGAGTCTGCACTGACCCATAACGGTCACCCTACACCGAGTCTACACTGACCTACAGCGACCACCCTCTGAGTCTCCGCTGACCCACGGCCACCCTGCCCCGCGTTTCCTAGGCTGTAAATCTTTATGGGAGGACACTGTCCACCTTCCCCTCACAGAGAAGCTGGTGGATTTGAACCACCAACCTTTCCATGCACCCCTCACCCTGTAATGAACTAGCCCACCAGACCCCAGAAGCGAGAGGTACGTGGCACACCATGTCAGGACACAGACGGAGCTAGTCTTACATGTAGCAGCGCAGCGGGCGGTACGTGGACACCAGGACGTACAGGCGCAGGTCGAACTTCCTCCCACCAATTAGCAGCGGGTTGCTGATGTAGAGTGAGATGACGTAGGCCTCCTTCGTGGATTGGGCCACAAACCTGGGCAGGAAGCCGAGAGCGGAGGGAACAGCCAGAGGTAAGTCCCTGCATCCCACTAGGTGAGCTGCATTCTTGGGGAGAAGATGGGGAGGGGACATGTCCATGGAGGAGGGGAGGAGGGGCTGTGTCCATGGAGCAGGGAGGGGAGGGGCCACGTCCACAAAAAAGGGACAGGGAGTGGCAATGTCCACAGAGGGGGGAGGGGAGGGGCCACGTCCATGAAGGAGGAGCAAGGAGGGCAATGCCCACAGAAGAGGGGTGGGGAGGGATGATGTCCACAGAGCAGGGAATGGTCAGGGTCACATTCACCAAGGAAGGGTGATATCCACAGAGGAGGGGGTGGTGGTGCTGTGTCCATGGAGGAGGGAGGGAGATGAGTCATGTCCACGGAGGAGGGGCAGGGAAGGGTCACGTCCACCGAGGAGGGATGAGGAGGAACTGTGTCTCAGGGGGAGGGGTCCTGAGAACAGAGGCGGGACAGAGAAGGGTCCCATCCATGGAGGAGGGAAGGGAGGGTCCATGTCCACTGAGGGACCTGGGAGGGGCTGCAACTACAGAGGGGTGGGGAGGGTCTGTGTCCACAGGGCAGTGCCTGTCATCCTGGCGACGGGGGACCAGAGGCCAACAGCTGCCCAACAGCTGGAAGATCCTCTCAGGAAGAGCAACTCAGGACGGAATGACTGGGTGTCAGCCAATGGTCATTAAATCAGAGCTGGCGCACAATGACAAAGGAGCAGTGGTGGTGTCCCGGTTAAGTGCCCAGCTGCTAACCAAAGGTCAGTGGATCGAAGCCACCGGCCACTCCAAGGGAGCAAGATGCCTCTGTGAAGGTCACGGCTTTGGGGACCCGCAGACAGCTCCACTCTGTCCTGCGGGGTCACTGCGAGTGACAATCCGTCCAGCAGCAGTTTAATGGGTTTATCCATGAAAACGGACCACGGCCACTCCCACCCGCGCTCCCTGACTCGCTGTCACTGGGATCACTGTGACTCGGCTTTAACGACCCTGGGTGTTTCCGAGCCTCAGGTGAGGACACCAGAGGCCGAGCGAGCTGGCCGGAAGCCCCTGGCATTCACCCCCGGCTCAGCAGCCTCAGTTAAGAGTTTCAGTGCCAGGAGATCCCAGAGCCCCGGCTACTGCCAAGGCCGTGACCGTGACACCTCCGAGCATTCCACTCACCACGCCACACGGGGCTGCAGCGAGCATCGACCCACCCCATCCAGATGGAGAGACCGTAGGCTGAGACCCCTCGACTCTAACATACAAATTCCCTCAGCCAGTAAGTAGCGGGCTGGGATTCGAACACAGGTGCCCTGGGGTCCAGGTACCCAGCCCCAGAGCACATGCTACCATGCTGAAACCAAGCCCCGTGCCTATCCCAACTCACAGCCATGCCTCGGGACAGGGCAGACCTGCCCAGGCTGCTTCCAAGGCTGTAAACCCTCAGGAGTTTCCTGCTGCAGCTTTTTCTCTTGAAGCAATTACTTGTTCTTGTTGTTGGATGCCGTCAAGTACAGCTCACAGCGACCCTGTGAACAACAGACCTGAGCCCTGTCCTGTCCTGCGCCATCCTCACCATCTCTGACACACTGGAGCCCTTTGCTGCGGTCACTGTGTCAATCCACCTGGTTGAGGGTCTTCCTCTCTTTTGCTGACCCTCCACCTTTCAAAGCATGATGCCCCTTTCCAGGGAACAGCCTCTCCTAGCAACATGCCCAAACTAGGAGAGACAAAGCTTTGCCATCCTTGCCTCCAAGGGGCGCTCTGGGTTGTACCCTCTCCAAGACATAGCTGTCTGTTCTGTTAGCAGTGCTCTTCTCTAACACCACAGCTCACAGGCACCAATTCTTCTTCTGCTGTCCTTATTCATCTTCTAGCTCCCAGATAACATAGTAAGTGACTGAAAAGACCATGGCCTGAAATCAGGAACACCTTAGTCTTCAAAGTGGCATCATTGCTCCTCAGTACTTTGGAGAGATCCCTGACAGCAGACTTTCTCAGTGCAATATGCCTTTTGATCTCTTGACTGCTGGTGTCAAGGGTGTTGATTGTGGATCTAAGTAAGATGAAGTCACTGACCATTTCAATCCTTTCTCCTATTATAATGTTGCCTGCAAGCCCATTAAAGTCCCGTAAGGACTTTTGTCTCCTCAATGTTGGGATGTAATCTACACTGAAGGCTAAAATCCTTGATCATCTCCAGCAAATGTTGCAGGTTCTCCTCACGCTGACCAAGCCAAGTTGTATCATCTGCGTAACGAAGGTTGTTGATAAGTAGTCCTCTGACCCCGGTGGCACGCTCCTCCTCACAGAGTCCAGCTTTGTGAATGATTTGCTTGGCACCCTCATGAATAGATACAGAGAGAGCACACTCCCCGAGACACCCCTCCCAATTTTAAACCCCCCAGAGGTCCCTTGCTCTGGTCACATAACAGCCTCTTGGTTTAGGTACAGATTTCCAAAAAAGCACAACTGAGTGTTCTGGGATTCTCCTTCTCAATGTTGACCACAGTTTATTAAGAGTCTTTGAACTAATGACCTTTTAGTTAGCAGCTGTGGGCTTTAGCCACTTCACCACCAGGGCTCCTTGCCCAGGACTCATGGCCTCAGACACACCATGCCCGTATGGGCTCCACAAGCCCGGCAGGACAGAAGCGGCCAGCTCACCCTGCTCCGTGGCCACACTCAGCCTGGCAGCCCACCAGAGGGGAGACTGGTTGCTGACGCGACAGCCCCCACAGAGCTAGCTGTCCCTCCATGTGACAAAAGACGCCACAGCTACAGACACTCAGGTCGCCCACAGGCTCACCCACCTGGAGATTCGGCCCAAGACCACCGAAAGCTGGCTGCTGGTGGGGTGGCACGGATGGGGGCCCGCACTTACGAGGACGTCTTGCTGTCCCGGGACCACTTCTTGATCTGCGACAGCTTGTTGATGAGGAAGATGCCCTTGCCCTGGGCTTTGCCACATGGCTTCATGATCCAGGTGCTGGACGGACTCTTCCGGAACTCCTCCACGAACAGGTTGTAGTCAGCGGGCAGCATGTAGGTGACAGGGACGAAGTCTGAAAGGTCGAGACACCCAGAGCTGGTGAGCAGAGGGGACCATGGTCAGAGCAGCCCAGCAGTGACCAGAACAGAAACACCCGGCCACCGCCTCTGTCCACCACCCCGTTCCCCTGCTGCCACCTCTGCCCACCACCTCTGCCCACCACCCCCTTCCTCTACCCATCACTGCCTCCCCCTGCTGCCACCTGTGCCCACCACCCCCTTCCCCTGCCCACCACTGCCTCTCCCATCACCACCACTGCCTGCCACCTCTTCCCCTGTCTACCATTGCCTCCTCTCTGTTCACCTCGCTGCCCACCACCACCTTCCCTTACCAACCATTGCCTCTCCCCACCCACCTCTGCCTGCCACTCCTTTCCCCATCCTGCTACCATTTAACTACCACCCTCCCACCCATCACCAAGCCAGGCTCGAGCAGAACAGGACATCTGCAGTTCACTCTCGCAGAAACAACCAGAACCTAGTGCCTGACGCACTGCACCTACTTGGTGCCAAGATTCCAACTCCGAGCTCTCCCAAGGACAGAGCAGACCGCCCTGGGGTCTCCCACGCTGTGCGACCCCCAGGGAAGCGCGCGGCCTCACCTTCCTCCCAAGGCAGCTGCTGAGTTGGAACCACTGACCTGACTGCGAGTCACCAGCCTGACTCTGTGAGCTGAGCACTTGTCAAGTCTGTCATTTAACCTCACATCACCCTGAGTGCTCGGTAATGTCATCATTCCCATTTAGCAGATGAGGAAACTGAGGTTCAGAGAGTGAGCCTATCATCTTGCCCAGGCCCATGAGGGGATTTTGTCCAGCGGGCCTGTCTCCGTCTCCTGATGGGACGGGGCACCCCTTTCTCACGGTGCCAGCAGGTACGGTGACACTCTCTCATCGTCCTGCAGCTCGGCACTCCCTTCCCAACCTGGAGGGGTGCAGACTCCTTCACCCTGACCACGGCCGGCTCCCCGGCCCAGGGATGTCAGACCCAGAGCACGTGCTGCCGAGCGGCCCTGGGCGCCACCTACCCAGGTAGAGGTACTTCCCGTTTTCGTCCTTCTCGGCCAGGGGGCTGCCCTCCTTCTCCAGCTCCTTCCGGTAGCGCTTGATGTTCTTCACCATCAGGTCCTTCCGGGTCAGCTCGTAGTGGTTGGGGAAGTGGTTGACGATCTGGTCGTCGGACAGCCGGTACCCGGTCTCCACGCTGAACACGTTTCGGATGGTTTGCACGCTCATCCTGTAAGAGGAGCCGGGGGGCGGGCATGCAAGATGGAATCTGAATCTCCGCACAGGGTGCAAGGGCCAAAAGGCAGGCCCCGGGCCGTGTGGTCGGCCGGAGGAGCGTGAACCTATCAGGTTCCGGACCTTAGGAGAGAGCTTAGCATTCTGAACCCTGCTTAGAAGCGGGTAGATTCAAACCACTGGCCTTTCCCCCCCAATGTTTTGCTCCACACCAAAGTTCTGCTAAAGCTGCAGCCAGTGTCACCTGGATAAGCGTCCCCCAGGCCCACTCCATGTACCCCTCCCACCTGTACACCTGACACCTGTAACTCCTGTGCAAAGTCCGGTCAGGACCTGGCCCGAGCCAAGGACCGCCCGGAGCCTGCATCTCAAAACACCCCTCTGGTGAGGAGCAGATGCTTAGGATGCTTGTTGATGAAGAAGCTAAACCCAGTCCCTTCCCAGACGTTCACACCCAAGTTCAGGCGGCCAGGAGGCAAGGACAGCGGGCTATTCAAGGCGCCGGAGGCAGCACTGACCAGGCTCTGAGGTTTCCGACTGTGTAGCCCCTACTGAGAGGACGAGAAGGAGGATGGGAGGCAGGAGGCTGGGGGCACACCAACAGAGAGAGCTGGGTTCCTTCTAACCTCGAAGAAAGCCACTGTCACACCGCCAGCCTCACACCCTGTCACCAGCCTCAGAGGCGAAGGGAGAGAAGAGGAAGAAAGGGCTGGCACTAACAGTCAGTAGTCATCCCAAGACTCTGCTCTGTGGTCCTTGTACCGCTACCCCAACTCCACCAATCTTAGAAGAGCATCTAGAATAAAGACACTGTTCTCCCCACTTTCCACTGTAAAAAATTTCAACCCTGCATGAAAGCAGGGGGAAACGCATAATGGATCCCATTACCCCGCCTCAACAGTTAGTGATGCACAGCCCATCTGGAGTCATTTCTCTTCCCATCCACTTCTGATGTCCAAAACCATATTTCTAAGTCTCTCAAAGTTAAGAAATGCCCTTTGTTCATAGTACACGATTGTCTACTATTTTTATACAACTACTGCAACAAAAGTACGAGTGATTTATGAGTGTTGTTATGTGCCGTCAAGTCACCTACGACTCACAGCAACCATATATACAACAACAGCTCTGAACCTGCCCTCGCTTGAGCAGATCTCACTGTCTGGGACACATCTACCCCCATGACCCTAGTTATTGTGTCATTCCCTCTCATTCAGGTCCTCCTCTCCTGCGCGCTGCCGCTCCACCCTTCCTAGCATCATGTCCTTCTCCAAGTGCCCAAAGACGGAGCTTCAAAATCCTAGCCTCCAACCGAGGAGCACTGTTTCACGCTCTGCAGGACAGAATTGTTCTCTTGGCGGTCTGTGATGTTCAGTACTCTCCTCCAGCACAACAACTCAAAAGCCTATCATCAAACAGCGCAGCGTTCACAAGTCCCTCTGGCCTGGTGCACGCTGATGGGTCTGCGGAAGTACACTCAGCCCTGTGATTGGCTGCTCTGGGTGTCAGGTTCGGGGGCAGGGGGTGGGGGGCAGCAAGTACACTCAGCCCTGTGATTGGCTGCTCTGGGTGTCAGGTTTGGGGGCGGGGGGCAGCTCCGCCTCCTGCACCGGCAGACCCGGCCCCACTTGAGCTCCCACCTCTCCTACATCCCTCTACTTCTACAGCCTCTGCCGGCAGCTGACTTACTGAAGACACTGGGTCTTTGTCTTGGAGAGGCTTTCCCAGGTTCCTGTCCAGCTTGCTCCTCAGGTCCTTTCATTCCCACGTGTGGGGAAGTTTGGGCACAGCTCCGAGCATCAGCTGGTGCGCAGGGTGGGGTGTCACTCTTCTTAAGGTGTTGAGAATTTCAAATTCAAAAGGAATGCAACGTGAGCCCTCAGTGAGAGCAGATGACTCGTGGGATTGTACATTTTCTACTGTTACAGGAAGCAGCTGAAGACCATGCTGCTGATACAGTTAGCCTGACTCATCTCGGTGATCTTTACAGCTCTCAGGTGCTGTGGAGAAGATTCTGCCTCAAGGCGACCCGGCTGCTGTCACAGAGCAGATCTGCTCCACGGCATTTCCTTGCTCTGATCTGCACACCCTCCCGACCACAAAACACCATCTGATGGGTACAGATCAGATCACCAGGCCTTTCTTCCTCTTCACTTTTCCTTCAGGTGAGCAGCTGAGTGAAAACCAAGTGCGCCACCTGGGGGTTTTTTATTAGTGAAGCAAAAGCTGAATAAGAAATGTCACATTTGGGCGAGCTGTGGTGACCTAGTGGTAAGAAGCTACACTGAAATCCCAGAGGTGTGCGGTTCAAATCCACCAGATGCTCTGCTGAAGAAGGAGGAACAATCGCCTCCTGTACCAGTCAGATCCGATTTGACGGTACACACATTAAAAAGAAAGAAAAAAATGTTACGTTTGTTTGAACGCTGTCTTCACAATACAGTGTGGCTTTTACACTGATTGTGCACCTCAGATCGGACTCGTCACACTCGAGCTCAGGGGACACTGAGGAGAGTGGCCAGCTGCCAGGCAGCGCTGGGCTAGATCCTTCTAGTCACTGTTGCCACACGGACGTCAGCAGAGCAGCACTGCCCGACAGGGTTTGCTGGCTGCAATCTTTCCAGCTGTGGCACTGGTGAAGGGCACTGAATATACCGTGGACTGCCAGGAGAACAAACAGGTCCGTGCTGGAGAGGGTGAGACCAGGCTGCTCAGAGGAGGCAAGGATTCTGAGGCTCCGTCTAACATACTTTGGACATGTTGCAAGGAGGGACCGGTCCTTGGAGAGGGACATCATGCTTGGGAGGGTAGTGGGACAGCACAGGAGGGGAAGACCCTCGTTGAGATGGATCGATTCAGTGACTGCAGTCCTGGGGGTGGGGGTGTCAGAGACAATAAGGCTGGCACAGGATAGAGCAGGGTTCAGAGCTGTTGTACATAGAGTCGCTATGAGATGCAATTGACTCAACAGCACGTAACAACAACAATCTTTCCAGATTTGCAGATGACATAACCTTGCTTGCTGAAACTTAAGAGGAGACCTAAGTTTGCTTCTGCTTTTGCTGCAATATGGATTGAAGCTCAGCACCAAGAAAAGGATTCTCACCACTGGGCCAATTGGCAGCACCATAATAGATAGAGAAGAGACTGAGGTTGTCAATAATTTCATCTGGCTCAGATCCACAATCAACACTCTCGGAACCAACAGTCAGGAAGTCTGCTGTCAGGGACCTCCCCAAAGTACTAAAGAGTAACGACCTCAGTCTCGGGACTAAGGTGTGCCTGATCCAGGCCATGTTCTTTGCAATTACTTGCTATCCCTCAGAGAACTGGACAATGACTAAGGATGACCGGAGTATCAATGTCTTTGAGTTGTGGTGCTGGAGAAGAGTACTGAACATACTGTGGTCTGCCAAGAGAACAAACAGATCTGTCCTGGAGAGGGTGAAACCAAGCTGCTCCTTGAAGGCAAGGATGTTGATGCTTCGTCTCACATACTTTGGGCATGTGGCCAGAAAGGACCAGTCCTTAGAGAAGGACATCATGCTTGGAAAGCGGAGGGACAGCACGGGAGAGGAAGACTCTGGATGAGAAGGATTGACACAGTAACTGGGATAATGGAGGTAAGTGTGTCAGATTCAGTGAGACTGGCTCAGCGAGGCCGGCTTCAGAGCTGCTGTACACAGAGTTGCTGAGTCGCAAGTGACTTGACAGACATAACAACAACCATCTTTTCAGCACTTAGATCACCAGCTGCTCTTCCATGGAGCCAATGGTACATTCAAACTGCCAGTCGGGGTTGGGAACTGAGCACTTAAATGTCACGTCACCAAAACTCCAAGGACTAACCTCCTCCAGCAACACGCCCTCAGTACGTGAGACGGAGCTTCACCGTCTTTGCCTCCAGGGGGCACTCTGGCTGCACCTTCTCCTTGGACAGGGACATCACGCTTGGGAAGGCGGCGGGACAGGGATGGAGAGGAAGATGCTCAACCAGGTGGCCTGACACAGCGACAGCAGCAATGGGCCTGGGAGTGTCAGTGAGTGTGAGGCTGGCACAGGAGAGGACAGGGTTCAGATCTGTTGTTCACGGGGTTGCTATGGATCGCGCCAGACTCGACAGCACCTAACAACAACAACAACACTTACACCATAGCAAAGGGTCAATTCCAACTCACAGCAGCCTCACAGAACAAGGTAACTTCCCCAACAGGAGTCGCAGGCCTGGAATCTTTACAGAAGCAACTGCCATATCATTCTCCCACAGAGCAGCTGGTGGATTTGAACCACCAACCTCCCAGTTTGCAGCCAAAGGCTTAACCACTATAAAACCAGGGCTCCTCACTGTAATAGTTTTGCAAACAGGAGACATTCTCTTTCGGGCATCAGGGCTGTGTCCTCTCAGCATATCTATTCAATCTTTAGAGGCTGAGCAAATAATTCCAGAAAATGGGCTGCTTCTAGAAGAATGTGGCATCAGGATTGGAGGAAGACTCAACAATCTACGTTATACAGATGACACAACCTTGCTTTTAGAAAATGAAGACATAAAGCACTTGCTGCAGAAGATCAAAGACTCCACTCTTGAACATGTTACATCAAGGAAGCAAAATACCCCTCACCACTGGATGGACAGACAACATAGGCTAGACGGAGAAAAGAACACTTCATTTTACTTGGATCCACAATCAACATCCAGGGTCCGTGAGTCAAAATCAACAGATGCCTCTCCAAAGTTCTAAGGAACAAGGATGTCAGTTCTACAGACTAGGACGCGCCTGACCCAAGCCACGGCCTTTTCAACTGCTGCTTATACATCTGAAAGTTGACACTGAATAAGGAAGATGGAAGAAAAACTGAAGCCTTTGGACTGTGGTGCTGGCAGAGAGAATGGAACACCCTACGGATGGGCAAACAGAAGACAAGACGTGTCTTGGAGGAAGTGCTACTCAGGCGCTCGTGGGAAGCAAGGCTGCTGAGGCTCCGTCTTGTACACTCTGAGCATTCGTCAGGCGGGGTCCGTCCTTGGACAGACAGACAGGCTGGGAAAGGGAGAGGGACAGGGCAAAATGGGTCAACCCTTGAAGAGATGCCCTGGCACAGAGACAATGGGACTGAGCGGGCAGAGACAGCGAGGATGGCACAGGACAGGGCAGGATTCACGTCTGCTGTTCACACGGCCTCTGCCGGCCGCAGCCATGGGGGCTAACACGTCTGCTGTTCAGAGGGCCACTGACAGCCGCGGCCACGGGGGTTAACACGTCTGCTGTTCAGAGGGCCACTGACAGCCACGGCCACGGGGGTTAACACGTCTGCTGTTCAGAGGGCCACTGACAGCCACGGCCACGGGGGTTAACACGTCTGCTGTTCAGAGGGCCACTGCCGGCTGCACATGTCTGCTGTTCAGAGGACCACTGCCGGCCGTGGCCACGGGGGTTAGCAACACATCATCATCCCTTCACTGGAGTTTTTCCTATAAGGAGAAACTTCTCTTCCACAACAGTTCAGATGCCCTGATAGAGACTTCACACAGGGAAAACAGATGATGTGCCCGGATCTTACCTTAGAGCCATCATTCTCATGATAACGAGAGGGTTCCCTACCATCTTCTAACTCACATTCATTGCTGTTGCGTAGGACTGACTCACGGCTGAGCTTTCACTGGGTTAACAAGGCTATAAATCGACCAGGAGGAGAATCTGCCTCTTTAAACCAGCAGAGAGGCCTGGCCTGTAGGTTGGCAGCACACCTCGCTGTGGGTTACTCCACCAGAGCTGCCTGGTACATGGTATACTTTATATAATTAACAACAATTAATATACAGTGTATGTATATACGTACTCCATAAAGTAATACACCGACTTATATGTTATTGTTGTGTATCGTAGAGTCGGAACCGACCCCTAGCTGACACTCTGGGTGTCAAACAGTTGTGTTCTAATTATGTAGCATCAAACACAAATGACCCCAGGGTCGGCATGAGAGAGCAGGCAGGAGGTCAGATTCCAAGCCACAAACACATGGGAAGAGTCATGTTGCTGCCCTAACACAGCGCACAAAGACGATGGTCTACAATCCTCGTTGGTGAGCAGTCACGGGGCTCGAAAAGGCACTGAAAACACTGCCAAGAGTCTCCCTGCCTGAGACGAAGAAGAGCAAAGGAAATCGAAGGCACACAGAGATACTTAGCCCAGGGGAATAACGGACCAGGCAAATGTCAGCCTCCAACATGTTGAAGAACTGGACGGTGCCAGCTCCCCCTGCTAACCACGACAAAAAGGGATCACGGCAGAGGGTCCTGGGCAGGATGGGAGAAAACGTGCAATAAAACTCACAATCACACACACGCCTGGGCATGCTGGCCTAACACCTGTGGGAACTGGAGACAGACCACGCGCTCTCAGTGACCCCCTGCGCCTGGAAGTGAAGTCAGTCCTATGACTCAACAGGCGGACAACAGGCGGCTTACAAGGTGAACGACGACATCGGAAAGGTGCTGCACCTGCACGCAGGTGTCCCCGCCAAGGAGCTGCGGCCACGACAGGGCCAGAGAGCTGGGGGGTCGGCAGGGGTTGCTTCTGTTTGGCGGCTTTGCCAAAGTCACTTCTGTTTAGGTTAATGGTGCTCATGCCACTTCTTGGGGCCACTTGAGGGAGAGGTGGGGTCATGGGCCGTTTCCAGAGAGGACCTGACCCAGGACTTCTCAAAAGGGCTCAGCTCACTGCTGTCTGCCTGTCCTTCCCCTTCTGCAGGGCAGCCTTGTTGTTCGTTTATACATTGTTGCGGTTCTTTTTTAACTTTGTTGCATTGTGGCAACAACATTCACCTGAGCTGCTGGGCTTTACAACCCTGTGGTTCTACTTGGTTAGGTTTCTCTGAAGCGTGTGGCCTGAACTGGGGAAACAGGTTTCCTATGTGTTTAGAGGAGAAATGTGATGTGATGAAGGCACGGGGTGATGGGGACCTGTGGGGCTGTGCTTCACCTGCTCAATTCCCTTTCCCAGCTGAAAGAGCCCACGATGCTTCCAGGGGAGCTGCCGTCTGTTTGTGGGGATAGTAGAAGCCAGGAGTCATAACAAGGAGGGGACCAGGATGTGTTTAAGGCACCAGGTCAAGAAGTCCTTAATGACAGAGGGGGGAGGGGGTTCCTCCTTAGCTTGATTTTGCGAGCTTCAGTTTCTTTAGTTACTTCCAATCATGCTCATTTTTAACAGCATCAGCGCCGAGTTTTGAATAAGGCAGAGGGAGCACGTTACGGGCCCAGTATAAACGTTCAGACTAGTAAGAACCTAAGGGGTTCTCACTTTGGTTGAGAAGAAATCCTAGACGGGGGCCAGAAAAGGCACAGGCAGTTCTTAATAAAATGGAGTGATCTTTTTTTTTAAAATAGGGGGTAAAAACCCCAACAAACCAAAAACCCCATGAATGATTGAATGTAAACCCAACTGCAGCATAAACTTTCACCAAGAACACACTTTTCTTTCAGAAAAAGCCCTGAGGTTCTCTGGTGTTTGTGCACAGCCTGCAGTGGATGGTAGGACAGACCCATGCAACACGGTGACAGACTTCACGCTCCACGGGCCTTCAGTTCCCGCCCTGGGTGCAGGCTACTCATGCACAGCAGTTATCAGGACACACGCACAATTTGACAGCATTCTTTCACTACTTCGAAGTGCCTTGCACAACCTTACAGACTGCTCTACAATCTTCATGGTTATTTGAACTGTGGAACACAGTTCTCTCAGCAGATGCACTTAACTTTACTGCAGTTTCCAGTGTTTCCCCCTAGCCACTTGTCAAAGCTAAAAAGGACTTCTTTTTCCTGAGTTTGCAGCAAATCGGGCATGGACAGATGCTGCCTTTGTGAAGGGGTGGCACCCAGCCCAGGTATGAGTTGCCCACAGGTGCTGGTCCGCCTGCCACCTGCACCTGGAGCCGAGGCCATGATCTGAGGCACAGGCCAAGCAAACAGTCCTCGTCCACCCCCTGCTGGATCCAGGCAGGGTGCAGGGACAAACAGGGCCAGGCAAGGTCCTCCCCTCAGCAGGAGAGTGACACGCACAGAGGGAACAGAGAGAGAACAAGTCACAGCACACCCTGAGCGGCTGGGGCCAGCAGAGGCCAGGGCGCACATGTGAACGTGTGCAAGGGCTGCCAGGGCGCATGCGTGCACACGTGTGCCCTCAGCTCGTGCACCAGGAGCGCAGGGAGACTCCCGCCACAACGGGGACTGTGAGAGCTTCAGAGGCTGCAAAGCTCAGAGCCCGCTGGTGGAGGGCGCCCCCAACCCCGAGATGCGCTGACTCCCCAGGGGCCTGGCTGGGTTCACTGTGGGTGTGCCCACGTGTGTGTGTGTGTGTGTGTGTGTATCGGGGGGGACAAGAGAATGAACAGCAAGGATGCAAAGATAATGAGTGTCCAAACATCCTGTCAGGGAAACAGTCGAATGTGCGGAGGGGTCCAGCGGAGGGGTGGGATCAATAGGGAAAGTAGGGTGGGGGAGACAGTGACAACTCTGATGTTCTCCCGCCCATAGCCCCACAGAGAATTGTGGTGGATTCTCCAGACCGCCAGCTTCAGAGGTCTCCTGAGGTGCCTGCAGGTTAAAGGGGTCTGGACAGGTCTCCCGGGACAGGGTCTGCTACTGTGGACTGTCAGATGGGATCTAGGCAAGGTCTGGAGGCAGGAGGGGGCTGGAGGACACAGGCCCCTGCAGTGACCGGGGTGGGTGCAGTCTGGCGGTAGGGCTGGGTGGGGAAGGGGCTTCTAAAGTGATGCTCAGGCTCCATGGCGAGAGAGGACCACGTTGTTGGTTTCCCTGCCCTAGTCTAATGCCCTGTCCAGTAGTCTAACACAGTGTCCAGTAGTCTAACGCACTGTCTGGTAGTCTAACACCCTGTCCAGTGGTCTAACACAGTGTTCAGTAGTCTGACACCCCATCCAGTAGGCTGACACCCCGTCCAGTGGTCTAACACCCTGTCCAGTGATCTAACACCCCGCAGTGGTCTAACACACTGTCCAGTGGTCTAACACACTGTCCAGTAGTCTAACGCAGTGTCCAGTAGTCTAACACACTGTCCGGTAGTCTAACACCCTTTCCAGTGGTCTAACACAGTGTCCAGTAGTCTGACACCTCGTCCAGTAGGCTGACACCCCATCCAGTGATCTAACACCCCGCAGTGGTCTAACACACTGTCCAGTGGTCTAACAGCCTGTCCAGTAGTCTAATGTCCTGTCCAGTAGTCTAACACCGTGTCCAGTAGGCTAACACCCTGTCCAGTGGTCTAACGCCCCATCCAGTGGTCTAACACCCTGTCCAGTCGTCTAACGCCCTGTCTGACGCCCTGTCTGGAGGCTGCACTTCGGTGTGGCTTTGCTCACTCCCAGCCGCATGCTCTCAGCAAAGCTCCGGACCTTTGTCCACATCCTCCTCCTGCCTCCTTCCTTCTGGAAAGTCCCCCAGGTGGGGCAGCCAATGACTCCCAGGTGACCTGCAGCTCTGGGCAACAGCACCTACTAGGCAGGCCCCCTGGGATGGGGCGATGGGGCTGGGCTTCCTCACACCACTTCCTTCATGCCCTCAGGGTGCAGCCCGCCCACTGCCTTGGCACACATCTGTCCACACACACACACCCCGGGAGAGGACTCTCTGGACCCACAGCCACCAACCTCCTAAAGCAGAATCCTTTCCACACAGCGGCCTGTGTCTGCGCTGCTGGAATCAACTAGCCTGCAGAACAGACTGAACGAGGGCAGCCCAGGCTCGCGTCCCGCACTCACCAGTAAAAATTCCAGTCCTCGTTCTCTGTGACCTGGACCCATCCTCTCTTCTCGAAGTTGTTTATCAGCACTGACTTCTCAATGTCAGTGACCCATTTCACTTTTCCGGCCATAATCCTGGAAGAGATGAGCCTGTCACAGCCATGATACTTCAACAAGCAGCTTCTCCAACCAAAGGGATCCTGGAAATAACCCACACAACATGCTTTGGTCCCCCACCCCAAGCTCAGCAACAGGCCTTCACAGGGGAGACGTGCCCCAGGGCCAGCGGGCAATGTCTAGAGATGCTGTCACAACTGGCGTGACAGGTGCTACTGGCAGCAGGGGAGGAGGCCAGGGGTGCAGCTCAGCACCCCACAGTGCACAGACCCACCCGGCCCCAAATGGGACTGGCGTCATTTCTGAAAACCCCAGTCGAATGAGAGAGGAGAGCAGTTAAAGAGTTATCCACAAGGGAGCTCTGGTGGCCTAGTGGTAAGAAGCTGCACTGCAATCTCAGAGGTGCACAGTTCAAATCCACCAGATGTTCTGCTGGAGAAGGAGGGACAATCTCCTCCTGTACCTGTCAGATTCAATTTGATGGTACACGCACAAAATAATAAAATTAAATAAAAAATTAAAGTGTTGGGGAGCTCTGGTGGCCTAGTGGCAAGAAGCTGCACTGTAATCTCAGAGGTGCACAGTTAGAATCCACCAGTTGCTCTGCTAGAGGAGGGACAATCTCCTCTTGTACCTGTCAGATTCAATTTGATGGTACACAAACAAAATAATAAAATTAAATAAAAAATTAAAGTGTTATCAACGGGTGCCCCCTCATTACTGGGACAAGAGGCACACAGGGATACACGCAGGGCTGAGATGGGGCAGGAGGCTGGGGTGTGGCTGGGATGTGGTCAGGGTGGCTGGGGGCCTATGATGACCTATAGAGGGGACCTGGGCTGATGTCATGCCATCCTAATCACAGCCCTGCCGTCCACCCCCACCCTCCAGCACTTCCCACCTTCCTGCTTCCTCTCGCCTTTCACTAACTCATCTGATCACCTGAGGAGGGCCATGATGCAGGGAGGAGTCAGGATGAGAGGTCTTAGAATGGGAGGAGTAACAATATGGGGAGGAGTCTGAAGGGGGAGGAGTCCTGACAAAGGGAGGACCAATCCTAAGGGAGATGTTGTGATAGAAGAGGAACCATGATTCAGGAAGGAGTCATGATGGGGGGAGAAATGATGGGAGGACTCAGAGAAGGAGTCATGACAGAGGAGGATGCTTGGAATAGGGAGGACTCCTGATGGCAGAACAGTCACAACATAAGAAGCAGTCACGATAGGGGAGGAGCCATTATAGGAGGACTCCTAATAGAAGACTCATGAAAAGGGAGGAGCCATGGTAGAGGAGGAGTCACAACAGGAGAGGAACCATGACAAGAAGTCATGAGAGGAGAGGACTCATGATAAGGGAAGAGTCACAACAGAGGAGCCATGACAGGGGAGGAGTCATGATGGGAAGATTCATGATGGGGAGGAGTCCCGACAGGGGAGCAGGTCAGCAGGCATCGCCCCAGTGAGTGCAGAGGCACCAGGGCAGGACCCGGAAACCACAGCCCATAAAATGAGCACATCTCAGATGCGGACTCTCACGCCTCCAGATCTACAAGCTGCACACGTGCACAGACAAGCCTGACACACCCATGTGCACACACTCACATGCACGGAAGCATAGGCATGTGTGCACATGCTCACCCACACAAAGAAGCACCAGTTCATACGTGTTCACACACACATAAGCACACGTGAGTATACACGCACAGAGACACATGCACACACAAGCACGCATACACTCACACATGTGTACACACTCGGAAGCAAGCACTTACACATTCACACACTTGTACACACAAACTCATCAATGGTCATCACAACATTGTGTCAGAGCCAAGAGCTGAGGCATCGGAGACTTCACCAGGAGCTGTCAGTCCTGAAAGCTCTGAACCCCTGATAGACCTGGCTCACATCCTGTCCCCTAGAATTCAAAAGGGGAATCAGGCTTTCAGGGGAGGCCCACCCTCCTCGGGTCAGCTCTGCCCACACTACAACCTCCAACGGCTGCCCGCTCCACACCACGTGCCCAACACATAAATCTTAGCGGTGACAATGACCAGTGACCTGCTGTGGTTGACAGCACAGGGTGACGTAAAGCTGACAATCACAAGGACACCACACCGCCTTTACAGAGGGCGTGAACAGTAAAACACCGCCTCTGCGCAGAGGCTGCCGATCCACACACTCAGCCATCGCGCTGTGTGCAGTTTGGAGAAAGGTCGTTGGCCACTATCGCACCGAATCCTGTGAGAATAACCCAAATTGGACAGAGACATGGAATATGCACACGCTCCTCGAAAAACAATGCCACAGACCTGCTCAACACTGGGGCACTGACATCGGGGTTGGGGGGAGATTGAGAAAGATGGGATAAATAATGTACACTGCACTGAAACAGATGAGGGACAGAACTGTTTAAAATGAACATACGATTGGGTATTCTTGTCATTACAGAAGTCCAGGGTGAAGACTGCATAGTGGAGTGGACTTAAGGGAGAGACTGAATACCAATGAAAGAGTTTTTCTTTTCAAGGAGAAGAATGAATTGGAGGGGTGGGGGTGGGTAGGGAAAAAAGTGCAACAATGAATGACTGGAAACCCTAAGTCTTTGTAAACTTTCATTAAAATGAATTTTAAAAATTTTTTTTAAAAAAGCAACGTACATGGAAACAAGTCGCACCTGTCGCCCCACTTCCACGTGGCTACGGCATCACTGGCAGGTGACGCGCAGGGTTGACCTTCCACAGGGGCTTACGGAGTCAACGCAGCGGCCAAGTCTCCTCCGCGTCACGGGCCTAGCCTCGGCTTCCATCCTAAAAGAGAATAAATACCCAGATGACGTGCACGCAGCAGAATCAACACAGACAAGCTCAAGAATGCAGCACAACCGTGAGTCACCAGAAAGTTCAGGGCAGGCCAGGGGATCCCGGGGACCTCCTCTAGCTGTGGTGAACACTTTGGAGCTCCAGCCACACTGTGCAAAGGAGTCCTGGTGGTGTAGCAGGGGCATGCTGAGCTGCTAACTGGAAGGTCTGCAGTTCAAAGCCACCAGCCACCCCCCAAGGGGGAAAGGCAATCTGTTTGCTTAAAGGTTCACAGGTCCCCAAATCTAAGGGAGGTCACCACCGACTGAGAGCAGTGGGCGAGCATTCTGCTTTTGCTACAGAACTCTGCCCACCTGCCCAGTCCCTCCTGCTCCCCAAGCACTGGCCACCCCTTTCCCTCCACCTAGAGACACCACCTTTCATACTTTCTCACCATCCTGTCAATCACACAGGCTCAGGTGACTCTGGCATCCTCGAGAGCCTTGCACCGTCAGAGCGGCCCACTCATCCTCTCTACCTGAGTGGTCCCTCCCCATTTGCATGGACTCACTGTCCCCCTAAGGTCATATCTAAGCTTCCTAGCTGCTGTTTTCAGTCTGATGGGACATAGAGCATTCTCAAGGCGGACACTGCTTCAGTAGTTAAGGCGCTGTTTACTTTGTAAGTAAACCTCAGAGAATTCTTTTGGTTTAAGTTTTAAAAATGATCTCAGGGTGACAGTTTCAGGGGTTCATCCACCCACCCTGGCTTCAGGAAGTCTGGAGTCTATGAGAAATTTTAATTCTGTCCTGCATTTTCCTCCTTATAACACAGATTATTCTACAGACTTTCACATCAAAGCATCCAGGAATGGTGGCCGGGCAGCGTCCAGGAACGGTGGCCGGGCAGCGTCCAGTTCTCCCTCGAGGCAAAGGAGGCAGCTGTTCTGGGAGGCGATTAGTCACATCCTCCATCTTCTCCTCCTGTCCCTGGTGCTCCTTCTGTGACTCCAGGTGAAGAGAGAGCATGTGGGCTGCAAGGCCCTGCTGGCTCCCCAGGTCCTCAGTACAACAGACGAGAGCCAGTCCACCACGAGGGCGTTTCCCTGGAACGTGGCTGCATCCAACGGTTAGGGATGTTCTGGCAAAGCTTGCTGGGCTTTGCACTCTCTGGATCCTACATCCAAGTCTCACGGGACCTCTCATCCCGGGGACCTGAGTCAGCAGCCTGTCATCCTGTCTGTCAGCCACCAACTGATCCCGTGTGTTCAGCACCCACTGCAGCTCTGAGTCAGGCCCTCCAGCCTGTGGTCTGAGCGACTGCTGTGGGAACTCCAGCCTCCTTCTCTCTCTCCTTCATGTGTGTGTGTGTGTGAATCTCTCTGCTTCATGTATGTGTATGGATGTGTGTATGCATATATGTATATGCATGTATATATGTAGGTCCCTGCACACACACATATATATGGGAGCTCTGGCAGCCTAGAGGGTCAAAGAGTTGCACTGTCAACCCAAAGGCAGGCAGTTCAAATCCACCAGCGCTCCATGGGAGAAAGACAGGCCGTCTCCTCCTTGGATTTACAGCCTCTGAAAACCTGCTAGAGCATCAGTTATGAGTCAGCTCCATCTCAGCAGCACACAACAAGATACAAGTGCACGCGCACGCACCCCCCCCACACACACACACACAGAGCTCTGGAGGCACAGCTGGTGAAGAGCTGGGCTAGTAACCCAAGGGCTGTTCTTCTCTAGAGGTTCAAATCCACCCACTGGAGAGAAAGATGGGAAGTCTCCTGTGTGATTTACGGCTTCAGAAAGCTTAAGCCAGGTCAGCGATGAGTCAGCCCTGACGTGACGACAACGAGGCTGAGTTTCACATAACACATACACATACGTATAATATGCGGTTTCAAACCGGCCGTGACTCCCAGAGACCCCACGAGCAACGGACTGGACCTTCGCCCTCTCCTGCCCGAGCCTCCAATCTCGCCCCCACTCAAGCTCATTGCTTCACTTCTGCAGTCACTACACAAACGTTGTTGTTAGGTGCCAAGGAGTCAACTGGACTCACAGCGACCCTGTGAACAGGTCTGCAGCCTCTGCCATACACACGATGTCTCACACACTCGAGCCTATGGTTAGTCACTGGGTCAAGCCACCCTGTGGAGGGTCCTCCTCTCCTACACTGACCCTCCCCCTTTCCAAACCTGACGTCCTTTTCCAAGGACCAGCCCCTCCTGACGGCATACGCGAAACTTGTAAGACGACCTTTCCCCATCCTTCCTTGTAAAGAATGCCTTCAGCTGCCCCTTCTCCAAGACCTAGCTGCTTGTTCTTTTGGCAGGCCATGGGGTATTCAGTACTCTTTCCCAACACCACAACTCAGAGGCATTGATTCTTCTTCTGTCACTCTGAGTCACTGTCCAACTTTTAGATGCATAACAAGCAATTTAGAGACCATGGCTTGGATCAGGTACACCTTAGTCTTTAACCTGACATCATTGCTCTTTAAAAAAAAAAATTTCCCCTGTGTGTACAATGTCAAATCAGATCTGACTGGTACAGGAGGAGATTGCCCCTCCTTCTCCAGTAGAGCATCTGGTGAATTTGAACCATGTGCCTCTGGGATTGCAGTGCAGCTTCTTGCCACTAGGCCACCAGAGCTCCCTGACATCATTGATCTTTATTACTACAGAAAAATCCCAATAGCAGATTTTCCCAGTGTGACTCCTCTCTTGTTTAACTGCTGTAACCATGAGTGTTCACTGTAGATCTAAGCAAAATAAGATTGTTGACAACTTCAATGTCTTCTTCATCTATCATGGTGCTGTCTATTTTCCTAGCGGTGAGGATTTTTGTTTTCTTGATGTTCAGATGTGATCTGTATTGCAGGCTGCAGCCCTTGACCTTTGGTGAGTGCTTCAAGTCCGTCTCGTTCTCAGCAAGCACAGTAGTGTCGCCTGCATAACACAGGCTGCTGAGTCTGCCTCCGATTCTGATGCCATGTTCTTCCTCCCCAAGTCCAGCTTCTTGAATGATCTGCTCAGCATGTAGGTTGGACAGGTCTGGAGAAAGCATGCATCCCTGACACATTCCTTTCTTGATTTTTAAGCCATGCAGTGTTCCCACTCTCTGTTTAGAAAATAGCTTCTTGGTCTAGGGATAAGTTTGGCAGAAACACAATTACATGTTCTAGGATCCCCTTCTTCTCAATGTTAGCCATAGTTTGTTATGATCCACATAGTCAGATACCTTCGCATAGTCAATGAAAAAAAACAAACATCCTTACTGTGGTTTCTGCTTTTTGGCACGATCCCTCAGACACTGGCAATGGCATCCCCAGTGCCACAGCTTCTTCAAATCCTGCTTGAGTTTCCGGCATTTCTCCGTCAACATGCAGCTCCACTCACTTCTGAATAATCTTCAGCAATATTATGCTTGCATGTGGTATTAGTGATACTGTTTGATAATTTCCACATTCCATTGGATACTCTTTTTTTGAAATGGGAATAAACTGACATCTAGAACAAAATCATGCTGTGGGGCCCGTAGTGAATTAGCACCTCTCTGTCAGGCCCCGAGGCTGTCAATCTCTGTAGAAAGAGATCACTCATTTTTCTCACAAGGAACACTTAGTGAGATTGAACCACTGATCTTATGGTTAAGCATAAATTGCAATGCACTGTGCAATCAGAGCCCCTTATGTGTGTGTGTATGTCTGTGCACGTAGGTGTCTGCAGAGGTAAAGAACTTTGAGCTGTGGAGAAGAGTATAAATATCCCATGGACTGTGAAACAGATATGTCTCAGAGAAGGTGCAGCCAGAGTGCTCCTTGGAGGCAAAGATGATGAAGTTTTATCTTAGATACTTTGAGCACGTTGTTAGGAGAGGCTGTTCCTTAGAAAGGGACATCATGCTTGGTCAGCGAAATAGAGGAAAATAGATCCATAGATCCTCAGTAAAACAGATTGACATGGTCGCTGCAGCAATGGGCTTGAGTGTGTCAGAGATTGAGAGGATGGTACAGATGGGACAGGGTTTATATCTGTTGTTCATAGGGTCGCTATGGGTCGATAGCCCCTAACAACATATACATATGCGTGTACATGTACATATACACACATGTACAGAAAAATCTATCTACATAGCTAGGAAGACACAGCCACACACAAATGGCACAGATACAGACCTGTGCTTCCCTGGTTTCACCTCTCTGGAGAACCCAGCTCAGGATGGCAGCCAGGGCCACGCTCTGTCCACACCCGAGCTTTGGGTTCTCTTTCAGGCTGACACATCTGACCCATGAACACTGGTATGTTCTCTGGGCACCTCGGCAGCCGCTTATAAACGTAACGACAACAGGGAGGTGGCAGCTGGCTATCACAGGGCTGCTGGGCCATGTGGGCGACGCGGGGCTGGGCCTGGCACAGCAGACACTCAAGAGCTCACTGGACTTGAAACACGTACCTCGGCAGGGAGAGTTTTGCCCCAAAGCCCCCAACGCACCCGCACACATGCCGCACTCTCAAGCCCGTCTCACGGCGAGCACAGCCCAACCTCGTGGACGGGTGCCATCGAGTATGACTCATGGCAACCCTATGAACGACAGGACTAACTGACGATGTATTGATTTCATCACTGACAACTCAAGTTAACACATGGTGGTCGCTGATACGGACACCACCATCTGTAGGGGGAGGGGCGCTCCCATAATGCCATGGGCAGGAGCCCCCCATCCTACAGAGGAGGAGAGCGGGGCTCAGTCAGTGACAGCAGAGGGGACTGTGGCCTGTGGACCATGTGCATGGCCTGTGTACCCCACACTGAGTGATGCTGCTAGTACAGTGTCTCCCCCCCATCAAAGGTGTGGGAGGGTGACTGATCTCTATACCCCAGCATCCAGCCAGGGCCAGGAACAAACCCACACAGACACACCACTGTTCAGACCACTCCCTCAGGGCGATGCCACAGGGCAGAAGGACTGTCCCCCAGGGTCTCAAAGGCTGTCACCTCTAAGAAAGCAGACTGCTTCGGGCTTTCCCCACGGGGCAGCTGGTGGGTGCAAACTGCTGACCTTTGGGTTAGCAGCTTAGTGCTTAAGTAATGCACCACCAGGGCTCTTTCATACACTGCAAAGGGGCTCGGAAATCATCTGTAAACAAATGTACTGTGGTAAATCACACAGAAAGACTGTCCCTACTCTACGGTGGAGAAAAACCTCGTCTTTGTTATTAAAGACTGTTCCCCACAAGGTCAGCAGTTTAAAACCACCAGCTGCTCTGTGGGCAAGATGGGGCTGCCTGTTTCCAGGGGGCAGTTCCACCCTGCCCACTAGGGTCACTGAGACAGAGGCAAACCACACAGCAGCAGGTACTTATTCTGATT
The DNA here is from genome assembly GCF_000299155.1 of Elephantulus edwardii. NCBI lineage: Eukaryota > Metazoa > Chordata > Mammalia > Macroscelidea > Macroscelididae > Elephantulus > Elephantulus edwardii. The sequence goes on along the minus strand of NW_006399836.1, from coordinate 1,132,396 downwards.
GTTTGGGAGGGTTTTTTTTTTCCTTAGGAAAGAAAATGGCTGGTAAAATACAGAAGAAAAAAAAAATGAGGTTAAGGTTACCTACTGCCCAATGACTGTGACCAGTGACGTCCCCAGTGGTTCATGTCAACACGCATCTCAGGTGAGAGCCGCGGAGCCGCCCACCTCGATGACTGAGCATCATGGAAACCTCCTCAGGAAAGGACCCTGTGACGTGGTCATGACACGGTGAGCTGGCCCGAGAGCTCACAGGTGGTGGTTTCAGAACAGCCTGAGGCCCCCCCTCCTGGACAAGAGGGTCAAGGAGAAGGAAAAACCCAAGTGCACGCTGTCCCCGTGTGGGCCTGCGTGGAGCTGCATGCCAGGGAGTGCCCCAGCGGCTGGAGCAGCCAGCCAGGGACCACTGGAGGCCACGAACCCCCAACTTTTCAGTAGCTAGCACATTCGGGAGCCTGAGAAGGAGTTTCTACGTGGGCAGTCCTAGGCATCCTGGCCCTCAGCAGTGTTGCCCACCTGCTCACTGCCACCCTGTGCCAGGCCTATAACAGGAGATGACAAGAGAAGTAACATCTCCACAGAGAGCAAAGAGCAAACGGCAGAGACATCGGGGAAGGGTCACTTCACTGACGGTCAGACCAAGGGAGTAGGACACTGTGGAAGGGAACACCTTCAGAGATAGACCAAGTGAAGGGACACCTTCCGAGATGGTCAGACCAAGGGAGGGGACACTGTGGAAAGTGACATTTTCATAGACAATCAAACAAGGGAGGGAACACCACGGAAGATGACAATGACAACATCTCCACAGATAGCTGTAGAACAAGGGAGGGAGATGTCATAGAAGGGGACACCTTCAGAGACAGTCAGACCAAGGGAGGGGACAACATGGAAGGGGACAACATCTCCACAGAGGGCTACAGACCAAGGGAGGGGGACAACATGGAAGGGGACACCTTCACAGACGGTCAGACTAAGGGAGGGGGCATTGAGGAAGGTAACATCATCTCCAATGACAGTGCAGACCAAAGGGGGACGCACATCCTGCCAGCTGCCGCCTCACAGCACTTCCAAGGCACGACAAGTGTCAACCTTGGCCCAGAGGAAGAAGTAACCATTCATTCAATCTAGCAGCACATCCACAAAGTTCCAAAGCCACTCACATCTCCCTAAGTTTCCCAGCTGCCCCCTGCCAGCAGCCCCCACTCTGCTGGATGACTTCTTCATCCCCAAGTGTCTCCCTGTTAACACAGCAGTAACGTCAATGCTTGTTTGGCAAGAATTCTAATATTCTGTATCCAACAGGAGCTGTTAATACAATGTATCCAAAGTAGTGTTGACCTATGGTAACCAAAAGGAACACAGACAAAAGGAACATTGTTTCCAATTTTTTTTAAAACATAGATACATTGTATCCAATAAACATGCTCACACATGGTATCAGACAAGAGTATAGATACACAATGTTGTTGTTGTTATGTGCCCTCAAGTCACTTGGGACTCATAGCAACCCTATGTACAACAGCCCTATATTGCTCTGTCCTGTGCCAATCTCACTGTCTCTGACACATCCATCCTGGTTACCCCAGTCACTGAATCAATCCACCTCATAGAGGGTCTTCCTCTTCTGCGCTGTCCCTCCACCCTCCCAAGCATGATGTCCCTCTCCAAGAACCGGTCCCCTCCTTACAATGTCCAAAGTATGTCAGATGAAGCCCAGAATCCTTGACTCCAAGGAGCAGCCTGGTTTAATCCTATCCTGGATGAATCTGTTTCTTAGCAGTCCATGGTACATTCAATACTCTTCTCCAGCAGGAGCTCTAATTCATTATATGTAGCAAGAATGTTGACACACTGGACACAACCAGATTGTTTACACTTTGTTTTGGTTTTGTTTTGTTTTTTCACTTTGTTCTAAACTTGAGTGCTGATACATTATATCCAATAGGAGCTCTGATGCATATATCGCAGGAAGGTTGACACACTGTACACAATAGTAATGTGACACCTTGTACCCAACAAGAGTACTGCTGATACAATGTATCCAATGTACACTATACAATGTATACATTGTATCCATTTGTACACTACTACAATATGTTAGCACTCTTGCTGCATGTAGTGTACTGGTGCTTCGATTGAGTACATTTCATTATTTTTCCTTGTCTTCCCAAGTATCCCTTTGAAATCTTCTATTCAGCTCCTTAACTTCTTGATTTCTTCCCTTTGCTTTGGCTTCTTGGTGCTATAGTGTAATATTCTGAGTCTTTTCTGACATCTATTTTGGTCTTTTCTTCTTCTTCCTTCTTAGAAATTACTTTTTTGCATTCTTCATTAATGATATTCTTGATATCTTCCCACAGCTTATCTGGTTTTTGTTCATTAGTTAATATTATAATGAAATGTGTAAGGAGCTGGAGTCAGAAAATCAAAAGGGCAGAACTCACTCAGCATTTCTTAAGCTGAAAGAACTAAAAAATAAAGTCAAGCCATGAGTTGCAATGCTTAAGGATGCAATGGGCAGGATATCAAATGATTCAAGAAGCATTGCAAGCCGATGGAAGGAGTATACAGAGTCATTGTACCAAAAAAAGGAAAAAATTGGCTGACACAGAAGAATTTCAAGAAACAACATATGAGCAAGAGGCAATGGTGATGAAAGGGGAAGTGCAGGCTGCTCTGAAGGACTTGGCAAAAAAATAAAGCCCCAGGAATTGATGGAATACCAATCGATATATTTCAACAAACAGATGCCGCCCTGCACGTACTCACCAAGTTGTGCCGAGAAATTTGGAGGACAACTGCTTGGCCAAGTTACTGGAAGAGATCCATATTTATTCCCATTCCAAAAAAAGGTGACCTGACAGAGTATGGAAATTATCAAACAATAACACAATTATCACACACTAGCAAAATCCTGCTGAAGATTATCCAAAAAAGATTTGGACAGTACATTGACAGAGAATTATAAGAAATACCGGCTGGGTTTAGAAGTGGTCATGACAGTAGGGACATTATTGCCAATGTCAGATGGATCTTGGCAGAAAGCATAGAGTACCAGAGGAATGTCTATCTGTGTTTCCTTGACTATGTAAAGGCATTTGACTGTGTGGATCTCAATAAATTGTGGCTAACCTTGAGGAAAATGGGAATCTCAGAGCACTTGATCATGCTTATATGAAACCTATACTTGGACTAAGAAGCAGTCCTTAAAACAGAGCAAGGAAACACTGCATGGTTGAAAATCAGGAAAGGAGTGCATTAGGGATACATCCTGTCCCCATCCGTAACTTTTCAATCTGTATGCAGAACAGATTATTCGGGAAGCAGGGCTTTATGAGGAGGAGTGTGGCATCAGAATTGAAGGAGACTCATTAACAACCTATGATATGCAGATGACCCAACTTTGCTTGCTGAAACTGAAGGAGACCTGAAGCTTTTGTTGCAAAAGGTCAAGGACTGTAGTCTTCAATATGTATTGAAGCCCAACATCAAGAAGACATTCTCACCACTGGGCCAACTGGCAACACCATACTAGATGGAGAAGAGATTGTTAACAATTACAGCCTGCTCAGATCCACAATCAACACTCTTAATACCAGCAAGTCAGGAAATTAAAAGATGAATTACATTAGGGAAAATGTGCTGTCATGGACCTCTCCAGAGTGCTAAAGAGCAATGATGTCAGTCTAGATACAAAGTTGTGCCTAATCCAGGCCATAGTCTTCTCAATTACTTGTTAAGCTTCAGAGAGTTGGACAACGACTAAGGATGACAGAAGAAGAATAGATGCCTTTGAGTTGTGGTGCTGGAGAAGAGTCTTGAACATACTGTGGACTGTCAAGAAAACAAATAGGTCTGCCTTGGAGAGGCTGAAACCAAGTCTCTCCTTGGAGACAGGGATTTTGAAGCTCCGCCTCACTTACTTTGGGCATGTGGCCAGGAGAGATTGGTCCTTGGAGGAGGACATCATGCTCAGAAGAGTGGATGAACAATGCAGGAGAGGAAGACCTCGGATGAGATGGATTGATACAGTAATTGGGACGATGGGGGTTGGTGTATCAGAGTTAGTGAGACTGGCTCAGGAC
>NW_006399836.1:1112664-1115748 GCF_000299155.1 Elephantulus edwardii | reverse complement strand
GGGCTTTTCTTGGTTGGAAGTTGTTGTATGGCCTTTTCAATTTCTTCTTTTGTAATGGGTCTGTTCAGATGTTCAGTTTCAGTTTGTGTCAGTTTAGGTAGGTTGTGTTTTTCTAAGTACACCGTCAGTTCTGACACCAGTCATCCCATCCCAGCACGCTCTGCTTCTGGGATCAATAATCCTGCACAGTTTGGGCACACAGTCCTCACAGACAACTTAGAGTTGAGTGGAAGTGACTGTATAACTTGGAATCAGGGCCAAGGAGTTCCAACTCAGGGTCTGAATCAGGAAGCATGGTGGAAAGGTCCCCTCCCTTCCGCGCAGGACAGAGCGCTCAGCTCATCTGGGGAGCAGCCCTGCGGCTGCCATGCCTGTCACAGCCTTGATCTGAGTTATAGTGAACTCTCTGTCTTCCTTCTTTACTCGCTCTTGATTCTGCATTTTCGCATCAGAAACCTCTCAGTAACTGCTGTTTACAGCTGCAATAGGACTCCACGTCACTCTCAAAACATAGCCTCCCCACAGGGCCTCAAGCCAACCACACCTCTGGGGGTGGGCCACAGACACTTCACTTGCAAAGTAAGATACAATTCATCTCATTTGCATAGGGCATTGACCAATCCCTGCAAGGTGCATACCACACAGGGCAGGATGCAGCTCCAGACCAGACACAAAGTATCAAATTGCAAATTGTTTACAATCTGGTAGGGAATGTTAATAAATCTGGGCAAAAGTAATGTATCCTGTGCGGTAGAAAATCAGAGGGATCTGTCCCAAGGGCAAATCCTCAGGGAGGGAGAGGGGGAATTTTCCCAATGATCCAAGGAAAAAGTGCATCTAAAGGAAGCAATCTCTCCCTAAATGCTGACTGAGGAAGCTTATGGCTGGAGTTAATACAGATGGTTGCTCCTGTTGACCTGTGGGTTGGAGTCAGAACTGACCCATAGCTGACCCTTCAGCGTGTTTTCAGAGGCTTTGAATCACACTGGAGATGGCCCATCTCTCTCCCACAGAGCTAGTGGATTCGAACCACGTGCCTTAGGGTTGGCAGTTCACTTCTTACCACTGGGCCCCCAGCGCTCCCCAACACAGGTGGTAGAAGGGGAAATCCACTCACTCTTGACTCAGATGTATCTTTAGGGTTCCTCGTGGGATATGCAGAGGAGCAGAAGTGTACACAAAGCTGTGTGCATGGAGTCTGCTACATGAACCCCAACTTCTTAGGGTTTATAGTGGCGAGGCCAGGCCAGAAGAGATCTGAGAACAGAGGAGGGGACAGCAGTGGCTGCTGACTCCACGGCCACCCCACATGCTTGTCAGGTGTGGTCACATGACCTGCTAGGTCTACTACTACTGATTGGGGGGTGGGGGGTGGGGAAATCCTGCTATCTTGCTGATAAGGCCGCCCTTGGAACAGCATGTTATTTCTGGCCAAAGGGCGATTTTGCAAGCCAGGGTTCTTTCCTGCCTTCCCCCTGTGACCTGCTCAACCTGGGCTTTGTTATTCTGGCAGGGACTGCCGTGGCCATGGACTGCGCAGTGACCACTGCTGAAGGCCATGCCCAGAATGATGTCCAACGTCCCCACACGTTTCAATGACATGGAAGCACCCATCTCCCACCCAGGGTTCCTGGAATTGTCCAAAGGAACAGAGGCCTGGTCTCCATCCCCCTGACAGCCTGCCCTGATTAGGTTATTTCGGTCACAATGCCACTTGGTTTTTTGGCCTGAACATGTCTGTTAAATTGCTGTGTCTCTGAGCTGAGTGGCCTGGGGGCTGAGCTTCCCTAACCTAATCTGCTCTGAAACTCGCCTCCTTTCAGTTACCGTGTGGACGTTATCACCACAAGCCTGGCTCTTGGGAGCCAAGGGGTCTTGGCCCACCAAGTCCCCTGGTGGCCTTAAATCCAGACCACAGTCACCAACCTCTATGCCTTCCAGCCCACTGTCTATGTCAACTGGTGTAAACTTGGCTCTTTCTCTAAGGTCCTTCGAAGCTCCTCCTCCTCCAGGAAGCCCTCTCTGCTATATCTGCACCATCTCAGGGACCCTAACTCTCAGTTTTCTCTTCCCCAAGGTCTCAGTAACCATCTGCCTGGATCTCCATATGTATGTTGTCTTGGTTTTGTCTGATTATGTGAAACTGGGTCCTTGTTATTGTCTTTGGTCCGATCAACGTGGGCCTGAGGGGTAAAGTTCTTCTGTTCAGGTTACTAATATAATACTCATTTACGTCTAGAAACACAGACAAACACAAGGCATAAACCCCGAGGGCGTGTAAGATATTGATTGAAAGCCCTGGTGGCTCAGTGTGCTAAGTGTTAGGATCACACCTGAAAGGCCAGCGGTTCACACCATCACTCCCTTCTCAGAAGTGGGCTGTGACAGTGTGCTTCCACACAGAGGACAGCCTTAGGACCTCAGAGCAGCTCTAATCTGCCCTTAGGGGCCACTGGGTGTCCAAATCGACTTGATGACAGTAAGCTTTTTTAACATCATCATCATGCCCAGAGAGGACCCTTGTACTATGCTGGGTTTCCTTGCAGACTTTTAAGACACAGACCCCAATAGCGAAAAGCTAGAAACAACCCAAGTGCCTATCAACAAATGAATGGATAGAGAAACTCTGGTATATTCATGCACTGAAATACTATGCAGCACTGAAAAACAAGGAACTCATGAAATATTACGCAAAGTGGATGGCCCTAGAGGACATTATGCTGAGTGAAATATCTCAGTCACAAAAGGACAAATACTGCATAGGGCCACTGTTGTAAAATGGGACTGACATTGGGGTTGAGGGAAGACAGAGAGGAGGGGAGGAATGATGTATATTGCATTGAAACAGATGAGGGAAAGAACTGTTTAAAAAGGATATGTGATTAGGTATTATTGTCATGATAGGAGTCCAGAATGAAGGCTGCACAGTGGAGTGGACTTGGGGGGAGAGATTGCATAACAAAGAGTTTTACTTTTCAAGAAGAAGAGAGAATTGGGGGGAGGAGGTTGGCAGGGAGAAAAGTGCAACAATGAATTGACTGGAAACTTTAAGTCTCTGTAAACTTTAATTTAAATTAATTTTTT
>NW_006399836.1:1098688-1112564 GCF_000299155.1 Elephantulus edwardii | reverse complement strand
TTCTCCAGCAGAGCATCTGGTGGATTCGAACTGTGCATCTCTGAGATTGCAGTTGCAGCTTCTTGCTACTAGGCCACCAGAGCTCGCCTAAAATTAATTTTTAAAAAAAGACACAGACCCCCCAAAAATGTACGTTTATACCAGACCTACTAATTCACAAAGTGTCATTTTACCGTATTTCGTGCACATCTCCAAGAGGGGTTTTATGGACATGCTAGTGTCTCCACCAGTTCTTCTATGACTCCTACTGTAACATTTACTGAGTGTTACTCAGTGCGCAATGAGTACCTAGCTAGCTCTGGTGGTAGGAAGCTGTGCTACAATCCTGAAGGCACACAGTTCGAATCCATCAGCTGCTCCATGGGAGAATGATGAGCAGTTTCCTCCCATTTAATTAGCTGCCTCTGAAAACCCACTGGAGGGTCAGCCATGGGTCAGTTCTGACTCAACAATGCTCAACAACAACAACATATGTGTGCAGTGGCTGTGGGTATGTGTGCAGGGACCATGACCAGCTGTTCAGCTGCCTTAACCCTTCCAGCTCTGGGAGTGGGAATTCATTCCCCCCATTTCACAGATGAAGAAACTGAGGCTCAGAAAGACCCAAACCTCAGTCCCACAAGGATAAATGGTATAAAACCATTATTGTAGAATGAGTATAAGAATCCAGGAGGGGTGGGAGAGGGTGGAAGCAGAGGGATGTGGATGTGCAGAGGGAGGTATTAATCATCAGGTTGTACAATTTGATGGGTGGGGGTGGGTGAGGGAAATGGAAAGAATTTGTTTGAGTTTGTATTTGAATTTGTAAATAAACTAGTTGTTGTTGTTATGTGCTGTCAAGTTGCCTGCGACTCATAGCAACCCTCTGTACAACAGCCTTGTTCTATCCTGTGTCAATCTCTCAACACACCTACCCTGATTATCCCAGTCACTGAATCAATCCACCTCATAGAGGGTCTTCACCTCCTGCGCTGTCCCTCTACCGTCCCAGGCATGATGTCCCTCTCCAAGGACTGGTCCCACCTTGCAACATGTCCAAAATATGTCAGATGAAGCTTCAGAATCCTTGACTCCAAGGAGCAGCCTGGTTTAACCCTCTCCAGGATAAACCTGTTTATTAAAAAAAAATAATATTCAATATCAGAAGTTAAGATAAAAATCTCTGTTTAATAACAAGACAGATTTTAGAATAATGTGCTCACAGTGCATTATCTACTTCAAATAAAAGTTTTTTTAAATTGAGTTTTTTTTCTTTTTATTTTATTATTTTGTGTGTGTGTGTGTACCGTTAAATCACATCTGACTGGTACAGGAGGAGATCGTTCCTCCTCCAGCAGAGCATCTGGTGGATTTGAACTGTGGACCTCTGGGATTGCAGTACACCTTCTTGCCATTAGGCCACCAGAGCTCGCCCCAAATAAAAGTGTTTTACTCAAAGGAATTTTAAGTCCAAATAAGTCAAAAGTGCACCTTTATTCTGCAGTGGGAGAGGGGGAAAATATTTTCTGTACTAAAAATAAAAAATGGGGAAAAAAACAAAACAAAAAGATAAAGAATAACAACATAACAATATAAATGGCTCACAATAGGATCTATAATCTTCCACTCAAATAAAACAAATTATTTCAAAAAGTCAAACCCCTCCTCCCAAAAAAGAAAGACCCAAGCACTGGCCCAAGGTCAGGTTCTAATAGCAATGGCAGTGAGAAGAGTGGGAATTCCAGAACACTCGACTGCACTCATGTGAAACCTATACTTGCACCAGGAAGCAGTCCTCAGAACAGGGCAGGGAAACACTAAATGTTCCAAAATCAGGAGTGGGTCAGGGATGCACCCTGTCTCCATACCTTTTCAAACTATATGCAGAACAGATAATTTGGGAGTCAGGGCTTTGTGAGGAGGAGTGTGGCATCAAGATTGGAGAAAGACTCATTAACAACCAAGGATATGCAGATGACACAACCTTGCTTGCGGAAACTGTGGAGGACCTGAAGCATTTGTTGCAAAAGGACAAGTATCATAGTCTTCAATATGGATTGAAACTCAAAAAAGACAAAGATTCTCACCACTGGACAAACTGGTAGCACCATGATAGATGGAGAAGAGATTGGGGTTGTTAACAAGTTCAGCTTTCTTGGCTCCACAATCAACCCTCACAGCACCAGCAGTCAGGAAATCAAAAGATTGCACTGAGGAAGTCTGCAGTCAGGGATCCCTCCAAAGTGCTAAAGAACAATGATGTCAGTTTAAAGACTAAGGTGCGCCTGACCCAAGTCATGGTCTTTGCAGTTACTTGCTATGCATCAGAGAGCTAGACAATGACCAAGGATGACAGAAGAAGAAATGATGCCTTTGAGTTGTGGTGCTGGAGAATATTGAACATGGACTGCCAAGAGAACAAATAGGTCTGTTTTGGAGAGGGTGAAACCAAGTTTCTCCTTGGAGGCTAGGACTTTAAAGCTCTGCCTCATACTTTGGGCACATGGCCGAGAGGGATTAGTCCTTGGAGAAGGACATCATGCTTGGAAGGGTGGAGAGACAGTGCAGGAGAGGAAGACCCTGGATGAGATGGTTTGACACAGTAACTGGGGTAATGGGGGTAGTAGGTGTGCTGCAGTCAGTGAGGCTGGCTCAGGACAAGGCAGTCTTCAAAGCTATTGTGCATAGGGGTCACTGAGACACAGGTGACTTGATGACACATAACAACTTGACAGAATCCTAGTCCTTATTCCCTGCCTACAGATTCTCTCCCTAGGAGTATTATTTTACAACCATAATTTCCCTTCACTTTTGAGGGTCACCAACTTCCTGATGCCCACCTATGAGTCCCCCAGTCAGATGGGACAGAAATCTCTGGCTTCCAACCCTAGCCCGGCCCTCTTGCTGTGTGGCATTGGACAATTGAGGCCCCTCTTTGAAACTCAGTTACCTCATCTGTGCAATGGGGAGATTATGTCCTCCCTTGCTGGAGATATTGAGGGGTACAAGAAATCACCCTGGCAATGAGCCCAACTCAGTGGGCTCTTGAAGGCCTCTCACCCCATAAAGCCATTGCCCTGTCAAGGGGGCCGCGTGTTTGCTCAGGCATCACGCTCAGAAGGCAGGAGGATGAATGGAAACAGGGCACACAGGGATGAAGTGGGTAGAGTGCTGTTACAGGTGGGCACAGCGGCAAATGTCCTGAAACAAAGCAAGTACACATGGTTGAATGGAAAACCAAGCAGTTCTGAAACCTCTCACTCAAATAAAAATGCAAGGTTTTTAATAAAGAACAGGGTTTTTGTCCCCCTGTAGGACGTCCACCAGACTGGCCCAAGTGAAATGCCACCCAGAGCAGTGGGCCTGGCCAGGGTGAGAACAGCAAAGCCTTTTGCCAAGACCCTCCCACCTGAGGTCACAAAGCCACCCTAAAGGCTGAGAGCAGGGGGACTTTCCAGACAAGGTGTCACCCCAAGGCTGAGCTGGCGTGGGGAAGGACAGTGCCCATGTAAAACCTGCTAGGTGGAGCCCTGGACAGGAAGCCTGCATTGGTTCAGGGGTGTTCTGTCAGCCCTCCCTTCCTCACTGTCCACACTGTTCCTATGGCCCCTACCTACCCCACCTTGCTGCCCTCTCCTTGGGGGGGGGCAGCTTGTTCATTCCAGGTTCCACCACCCTAACTTCCTGTCTCCCTTGCTGGGATATGCCATCCCCAGAGCCCCAGAGTCCCAGAGCCCCAGAGCACCCCCATCCTGCTTGAGACATAGTGGCCCCAAGAAAAGAAATCATGTCCACAGCCTTCAACGCCACACTGCCTCCTGGAGACCGGCTAGGTTCCCAGGCTGTGAATCCCATGGGAAGACACTGCCCCTCTTTCTCCCATGAAGCAGATAGTAGATTCCACCCTTCTGGCTAGCAGTGGACACCTAACACAGCATGCTACCAGGACACCAGCATGAGAGGGAGGGCGGGGGCGGGGGGGGGAGGTGGTCAAGGTTGGGCATCAGCTTGGCTGCCAGAGATTCACTCTCCTGATGTGCTCTGAATGTGACAGAATCATTTATTTCTCTGACGTGACCTATCAGAAAGAGTCACCACCATGATGAGATCAGCCATGGGCAGCCAATCAGTTGAAGGAGGTGTCATCATAAACGCACATGGACACCGGCAAAGTTAATGGATAAGGATGACCGAGAAGGGATCGATGTCTTTCAGGTGACAGGATCAATGGAAAAGGGTATTGGCTAGCCCAAGGACTGACGAAAAAAAAGCCAAGCCTTTTATCTTGGAGGAAGCACGAGCATGTTCCTCAGAGACAAGGATGGCGAGATTCTGTTTCTCTTACGCTGGGCTGCTGTCAGCAGGGGCTGTGGGTGACAGGACTGGACTTGTCACTCACAGCGAGCCTATGCACAGATCTGAGCCCTGCCGGTCCTGTGCCAGCCTCCTTATCTCTGCCATCCTGAGCCGACTGCTGCAGTCACAGTGTCAATCCACCTCACCGAGGGTCTTCTCCTTAGCTGACCCTCCACTTTCCACGATGCCCCTTTCCAAGGACCAATCCCTCTAAACAATGTGCCCAAAGTGTGTCAGATGAAGTTCCACTACCCTTGCCTCTCAGAAGCACTCTGGTTGCAATATATCTTAGTTTCTCTATAATACACTTGCTCATTCTTTTGGAATTCCATGGAGTATTCAGTAAAGCTCTCCCACACCCCAACTCAAAGGCATTGATTCCTCTTCTGTCATCCTTATTCACTGTTCAACTTTCAGATGTATAGCAAACAAGTGAAAATACCACGGTTTGGATCACGCACACCTTAGTCTTTAAACTGACACCATTGCACCTTAACACCTCGGAGAAGTCCTTGACAGCAGATGTTCACAATGCAACACAACTTTAGATTGTTGGTACTAACAGTGTTGACTGAGGATCCAAACCAGATGAAATCGTTGACACCTTCAGACTTTTCTCCATCTCTTTTTGCTTTGCTGTGTACCATCGAGTTGAAACCAACCATAGTCGACCTGCCTGCATGTTTTTAGAGGCAGTAAATTCCAAGAGAGGTGATTGCCCACATTTCTCCCACAGAGCAGCTGATGGATTTGAACCTCCCACCTTTGAGTTGGCAGCACAACTCCTTACCAGTAAACCACCAGAACTGTCTTTTTTTTTTTAAAATTTATTTTATTATTTTTGTGTGAGTGTACCATCAAATCAGATATGACTGGTACAGGAGGAGATTGTCCCTCCTTACCCGGCAGAGCATCTGGTGGATTCGAACCGTGCGCCTCTGGGATTGTAGTTGCAGCTCCTTGCCACTAGGCCACCAGAGCTCCAGAACTGCCTTTTCTAGTCCTAAGGTGGAAAAGATAATATGCTTGGAAAAGTACATCAAAGGAAGAAAAGAAAACCTTCAATGAGAAAGATGCTGTTAGAAGGACTGAACTGACCCTAAGGTAGTTGTTTTTGTTAAGTACCATCGCCAATCTCACTGCCTCCAACACACTCATCCCTGTTAACTCCAGTCACTGAATCAATCCACCTCATAGAGGGTCTTCCCCTCCTGTGCTGTCCCTCTACTTTCCCAAGCATGATGTCCCTCTCCAAGGACCTGTCCCTTCTTACAACATGTCCAAAGTATGTCAGATGAAGCCTCAGAATCCCTGCCTCCAAGGACCAGCCTGGTTTAACCCTCTTCAGGATGAATCTGTTTGTTTTCTTGGCAGTCCATGGTACATTCAATACTCTTCTGCAGCACCACAGCTCAAAGGCATCAATTCTCCTTCTGTTCTCCCTAGTCATTGTCCAACTCTCTGATGCATAACAAGTGATTGCAAAGACCATGGCCTGTATGGATGCACCTTAGTCTCCAGAGTACTTTGGAGAGGTCCCTAACTTTTTATTTCCTGGCTGCTGGTGCCAAGAGTGTTGAATGTGGAGCCAAGCAAACTAAAACTGTGAACAATTTCAATCTCTTCACCATCCATCTTAATGCTGCCCATTTGTCCAGTGGTGAGAATCTTTGTCTTCTTGACATTGATTTAACCCTAAGATTAAAAAAAAAAGCACACAAAAAAACAACAAAAACCACACCACAAAATCCGCTGGGTAACAAAGAAGTCTACCGTTCAAACCCACGAAAGCACCTGTAGGGCGCCCTGAAACCCCATCCTGGCCTGTAAATCTTTACAGAAGCTGACTGCCACATCTTTCTCTCCAAAAGGGGCTGGTGGGTGGGAGCTGCCCATCTTTCGGTTAGCAACTGAATAGCTCTCACGCACAGCGCCAGCGAAGTTCCTAATCCCTACCACGAAATTACTTACAACTACACCATCTGCCGGGTTTGGGGAGGGGCCTGAAGAGCCAGGGAGAAGGAAAGACGGTCCCTCCCGTGGAGACACCCCCCTTACAAAGCCCTGGCTGGCTGTTCTGATGCTCCCAGCATCTCCCCAGGGTGGGGGAGGCAGGTGCTGTCCCATTTCACAGAGCAGCACTGACGGAGACGGAGCGAACAGTGAGAATACAGGACCCGGCGAGGCCAGCCCCCCTCCGGCCCCTCACTCTGCGGTAAACAAGTTGTTGTTGCTCGGTGTGCAGAACAATGGTTACTTTGTTTCTCATGGCGGCTCCTGCTGCATACTCCCAGCGGGGCGCCAAGCAGTGTTGAGCTCCCGGGTCTCCCATCAACACCCCATTTCCCCGGCGGGGGAGGGGCGCGGGAGCCTGGGCGGGGGCCGGCAGGTGCGCGGGCTGGGCTGGGGGGTGCGGGGCCCTGGACGCTTGCTGCGGCTGCTAACACGAGTGAAACAGGCCTTTGACACACCTGAATTCACGTGTCTTTCTCCTTGAGTCCTCTTTGAGGCTCTTTCATCGGTTACATGAGCCTAAAGAAACCCCTAACCCATTAGGTTTTGAGGACGGAGCGAGGGGATACCCCCACAACACGACCCTCGACTGTGGGCTCTCCGCGGACCTTGCTCTGAGCCCCGCTGCGCGCGCGCAGCCGCTACGGGAAACACGCCAACGGTGCACTTGCAGCAGCGCCGCTGCCATTCCAGCCTCAGTCTTCGCGTCGGAGCAATGGGGCGGGGAGCGCGCTTCCCACGCGGAGGGGGGCGGGGCCGGGGCGGGCCTGCGCCCAGTGGCCTCGGGACCCGGGGGCGGGACTGGAGCCCTGGGGGCGGGACCGGGGCGGGGCCAGAAGGGTCCACTCGGTCCGGCGCCGGCAGCCGATCGGCAGACAATACGCCCGCCCTGCGCGCCCAGGACGCCGCTGCCGCCGCCGCGAGGTGAGTGAGCCCGGCGGTGCCGCCGCCCAGCCCGAGCCGGCAGGTGGGCGCCCCGGACGCCTGGGTCTGGCGGGTCACAACTTAGGGGTCACCGCCGAGGTCTTGCGCCCCAGGAGTGACCGGGAGTGTCATTTGCGGGTCCACGGCTCTCGTCCCGCCGCCTGACTGCTCCACCTCGGGCCTCAGTCTCCGCTCCTGAGCAATGGGGCGACGTCTCTGCGCCCCGTGTCCCCGCACCGCCCTCCTGCGCGGCCTCCGGGGGCCGGCGCCGGTCTCCTCGGGGCCTTTGCTCGCAGGGCCTTGGGCGCGTCCGACCCCAACTCTGGGCGCGGGCGGAGGCCAGTGTCGCCTAAAAAGGGGAAGATGGCGTCAGGCACCTGTTCTCTCCGCCTCGGGGCGCCCTGCCTGGCGCGCACCTGTGGAGGGACCGCGCGGAGCCGGAGCTGGGGTGCGCCGGGAAGTGGGGGTCGTGGGGAGCCCGATGCGAGGAAGCCGAGCTGGGGTGTGTGGGAAAGTGGGGACCAAGGCAGCCCGATGGCGGGGCACAGCGGGAGGGACCTGGCCGCCCCCCACACCTGCTGGTAGGTGCTCCCGCGGGCGGGGCGGGGCAGGGCGCGCACCGGGTGGCGGCCTTGTTTTGTCAACGCTGAGCCGCCCCAGGCTTGTTTAGCATCTGAATGGTCGGCGGGGGGCATTCTCTGGGCAGCCCCAGGGGGTCGATAGCCGGCGGGGGGTGGGGGGGCTGCGGGCTTCTGGGGGCGCAGAGTGAAAGCGCCTCGTCGCGGTCAGTTGTTACTTTGATGTTTGCTGGCCGGCTCCCGGGGCTGGACGCTGCGGAGCTGCTGCGTTGCTCTCGTCTTCGTCGATGTTGATACAGTTACGAGCACCTGCTGCGCCCTTCGGAGGCTTCTCCCCTAGCGCGCGCTCCACGCCGCCTAGGGTCGGTCAGCCGGGCGCCGCCGCTTTGATGGGGAACCGAGCCGCGTTGGCTCTACCCCTGCGGCCCTGCTCTCGGCGACCCTGGAGGACGGAGTCGCCCCGCGGGCAGCTTTAGGGGAGGCTCTGCCGCGTCTGTCTCCAGCTGCACGTGGGTTTGAACCCCATTGCCTTTTGCTCAGCAGCCCAGCTTTATAAATCCTGACCAGCAGGGTCCCTGCCCTCCCCCGAGGCCAGTTTTATAGAGAGAAACTGGAGATGAACTTTCAGGTGACATAAAGCCCAGCACCCTTTTTGGAAATGAAGTGTCCCCGGTCCACGGGCAACCTTCGACAGGCTGTCCCAGCCTTTCTGAGACTCGGTGTTCATTCTGTGGGGTGGATTGCTTGTAGTGCATGCCGGAAAGGCGCAGACTGCCTTGGTGGTGGTGGGTAGGGGATTCACTGTGTCACCATGCGCTCTGCCCACCCTGGGTTTACTTAAGCTCCCAGCAGCCTTGGGAGCGAGTTATGGAGAGGCCTGGGTTTGTGCTGTGTTTCTGCTAATCCTTAAAGAGTAAAGACAGTGGATCTGAACCCTTGGAGGTCCCCTCCATGCAAAGGCCCCAACGGGGGCTTCTGCTTGAGCTCAGGTGAGCTGGGACAGGTGTGCACACCTGGCAGGTCAGCTACCTGTTGTTACCATTACAGCGTCGTGCTGCCCTCCTACGGCCTCATCCATTGACCACTCATCTGCATCTTTCTTCTTGACCACTATGGACCGAACCTCAAGGTCGTGGGCATATTTAGCTATAGCATCTTAACACTTGGCCACTGTGACTAAACGACTTGTCTTTATCTGTGTTTTGTTTTGTTTTTTTCTTAAGATTTAAAATATATCCAGCATCTGAAGATCTAGTTTCTCTGTCAGTTACCCGGAGCAGTGGTGGCACAGCGGTGACTGCCTTCTCCCTTGTTCAGGGCTTATGGGTACACCTTGTGTAGCTCCGTCACTGTCCCAGCCGAGGACTGGGTGTTGTTAGGGGGCTGAAGTAGGTCTCAGTGGCCCTTCTAGACTAATGGCAGACTAGGAAGAAAGGCCTGGTAATCTCTTTGACATTAACCACAGAAGACCTGCTAGCTAGGTCACGAACCTCCAGTCTGTGGCTGACTGTGGAGACAGAGGACCAGGCATTGTTTGAGTCCATTGTGCATGGGGATGTGTGTGGGGGTGTCGCTGTGAGTTGAGGACAGCTAGCAAGAGTGTGTGTGTGTGTGTGTGTGTGTGAGAGAGAGAGAGAGAGAGAGAGAGAGATGTGCTGTCAAATTGGAACTGACCCATAGCTGACCTTCCAGGAGGTTTTCAGAGAGTAAATTGTATGGGAGGAGACCGCTCCCATGGAGCAGCTGGTGGATTCGAACCACGTGCCTTTGGGATTGCAACTCAGCTTCATTGCATTAGGCTGTTAGAGCCTCCAACAAGAGTAAGGTACCAAAACCCCAAGTCAGTGCCTTTGAGCTGAGCGTGGCTCAGAGCGACCTTAGAGGATGGAGCAGAACTGTCCCATGGGGTTTCCGCAGCAGTTGGCCGGGATTACACGATCTCCTCTTTCTCCTGCATGGCTGGTGGCTTTGAACCACTGACATTTCAGTTAGAAGTTCATCTCCCCACACTACCAGCGCCCATTACAACAAGGCATAAGCAACAGATAAAAGGCATGCACGTCCACCCAGCTGTCAGCAGCCCGGTGTAACTTCTGACCGCCTTTCTGGAAAACAGGGAGGTTGGTCCACCAGCTAGCCTTGGCATCTTCCCACCTATCTGTGCTCACTGAATCCATGAGCTTCATGGACTTCATGACTCCGTGACTCCGCTTCCCCCACTCTGTGGACCCCGTGTCTCTGCGCTGCCCCCACTCTGTGGACCCCGTGTCTCTGCGCTGCCCCCACTCTGTGGACCCCGTGTCTCTGCGCTGCCCCCTGCTTGAACTATTTTCGGCTGTTTGGTGGAGGCCCATGGTCATTGATGGCCTCCAGGAAGGCAGCGGGGGACCTGCAGGGCATTGCAGCCACTTCTTGGTCTCCCTTTGTCCTCCGGCTGAGTCCACAGAAGCACTGACTGAGCAGACCCGTGCACACACCCCCAAGTTCCTGGTTGGCACAGAGGCAAGAGGAAGAGAGGGCAAGTGTGTGTGTGTGTGTGTGTGTGTGTGTGTGTGTGTGTGTGTGTGAGAGCCAGTGGTTCCTAGTGTCAATAGTGGATGTGACAACACAGAACAGTGGCCAGGCCTTGTCAGGCACCCCTCAGGGAACCTGTTTTTCTGGAGGTGGGAGGGAACATGGACTTTCCTGGTCACCCAGGTAGATGGATGAAACCTGGGGGCAGGGGAGAAGGTTATCTGGTTATTTCAGGGGGAGTTTCTGTCATTTAGATTTGCTGATGTTATTGTTGAATACTGTAGAGACAGAACCCACCCATAGCTGACCCCCTGTGGGTTTTCAGAGGCAGTTAACTGCACAGGAGGAGAGTGCATGTCTTTCTCCCACGGAGGATCTGAACCACATACCTTTGAGTTGGCAGCACGGTTCCTTACCACTAAGCCACCAGAGCTCTGTGAGGACCATAGCACGGAGTCCTTTACTTACTTGCGTCTGCAAAGATCCTGTTTCCAAACAAGGTCACGTGTATAGGTGCAAGGAGTTGGGATTTGGGCAGGTCTTTCTTCTGGGGCACAATTTAGTCCACGTTTCTTCCCACTGGGGCTCTTAGTCCTGCCTTTGCCAGAGGTGAGTCTGAGGCCCAGCGAGTGTGGATGTGTGTACCATGGATGTGTGTCTTTTTTTTTTCAAATTTTTAATTTTTTTTATTATTCAATGAAAATTTACAGAGACTTTGGATTTCCATTCATTCGTTGCTGCACTTTTCCCCCCTCTCAACCCTCCTCCCCCCAGTACACTCCTCTCTTGGAAAAGTAAAAGAAAAATTTTTTCATTGTTTTACAATCCCTCCCCCAGGTCCACTCCACTATGCAGCCTTCAGGCTGGACTCCTGTCATGACAAAAATACCTAATCACATATCCCTTTTAAACAGTTTTTGCCCTTATCTGTTTCAATGTGGTATAGCTTATTGATCCCATCTTTCTCAGACTCTCCACAACCCCGAGGTCAGTCTTGTTTTACAACAATGACACCATGCAGTATTTATCCTTTTGTGACTGAGATACTTCACTCAGCATAATGTCCTCCAGGGTCACCCATTTTGAATAATATTGCGTGAGTTCCTTGTTTTTCAATGCAGCGTAACATTCCATTGTGTGAATATACCACAGCTTCTCTATCCATTCTTTTGTTGATGGGCACTTAGGTTGTTTCCAACTCCTTGCTATTGTGAACAAAGCCACGATAAACATGGGTGTGCTTATATCTGCTTGGATGTCAGTTAGGGTCTCTTTGGGGTATATTCCCAGTAGTGGAATTGCTGAGTTAAATGGTATCTCTATTTGCAACTTTTTGAGAAAGTGCCATACCACCTTCCACAGTGGTTGCACCAACAGTGAATAAGGGTTCCAGTTTCTCTACAACCTCACCAGCATTTGTTGCTTGCTGTTCTGTTAAATTTTACTGTTCTTACTGGGGCGAGATGATCTCTCATAGTTGTTTTGATTTGCATCTCTCTTAGAGCTAGGGATTTTTAACATTTCTTCATGTGTTTTGTTTGCCATCTGAATGTCTTCTTTGGTGAAGTGTCTGTTCTTATCCTGTGCCCATTTTTCTATTCGAATATTTACCTTTATCTTGTTGTGGTACTCAAGTATTTTATAAATTCTAGATATAAGTTCCTTATCTGACACGTCATTACCAAATGCTTTATCCCAGTCTGTGGATTCCCTTTTTACTCTGTTGGAGAAGTTTTTGGATGTGCATAGGGATTTGATTATTAGAAGGTCCCATTCATCTAATTTATCTTCTCCTGATTGTAGGTTGGATGCGTGTCTTGCATGTGTGTGTCTTGTGTGTATCAGTCTGTCCTGTACAGGGTCCCAGTGCTCACCTGTGTGAGTCCAGCCCCCACTCAGCCCAGGCTCTCATTCCACCTGCCTTTCAGCATCCTGTCTGTTTCCCGGGTGCCTCTGTCACCTTGCCACTTTCAGCTGGTCCTGCTCTGCTGCGCTGCCTGGGCTCCCAGCCTTAGGGCCGGCCAGCGGACAGGTAAACATTTAACGAGCCCGTGATGGGCTAAGTGCCCAATCAGAGCTGTTTACCCACAATGCTAGGACAACACAGATGAAGGGAGTCACGGGTCTGTCCTGGGAAGGGAGGCAGAGAGGTGATGGGGGTGGGGGGGGGTAGGAGGTGGCTGGACCTGAAGGTGGAAGCAGCCATCTTCCAGACATTTCAGAGAACGGGCTTGGAAGGCAGGAATGGGTTGCAAAGGTCTTAGGGGCCTGAGGACTTTGACCTAGGAGGAGGTGGGGAACTCTTGAGGGTAGGGACCAGACTGGAGGGTGTCACAGTCCTTTAACGCTTAGCTAAGATGGTATTGAGGTGAAACCCAGAAAACTCTGGGAGCCAGGAGGTCCCTGCACCTGCTTGGCTTTGACTTTCTCTACTCAAAGGGCTCAAAGTGTTCTTCTAAAGCTTATTTTAGATGTGTGCTTTTTACATATGAAGGCTGCGGATCTGGGTGGTCACATTCTTGTGGGGGCCGAATGAGTAGAGGAGGGGCGTCTCAGATCTCCAGTGCTTAGAAGTTCCTCACGTGCTGCTTCTAATGAACAGTGATCTGTTTTCTCACTGATTCGGAGGCTAGGGGTCCAAAGTCAAAGCACTGGACCGAAGGGAGATTTTGCTGTGAGACCCAGAGGACGCCGTTGTCTCTTTTCAGCTCGTCTTGGAGCTTCCCTGGCGTCAGGAGGCGCATACGGTCATTCCGGTCTGTGCTTACTTAACATATCTCACAAGATACAGGTTCAGGACACACCTCAAGGTAATACTGCTTTCTGGTCCCAAAGGGGCCTGTAGGGTCAGGCGGAGATCCCAGGGCAGCTGCTGCCATCAGAGGTTCTGACACATGGTGACCGGCCGGCCGCTTTCCTGAGCGGTAAATCTTTACACATAAATGACCCCATCTCTTGCCCTGTGGGCAGTGGATGGATTTGAACCTACAGCTTTTGGCTTAGTGGCCCAGCATGTGGCATCTGTGCCACCAAGGCTCCCAGTAACCACACACATCGTGCAAACTCACTGCTTTGCGTTTACTTCCTACTCAGCATGAGGGTTTTGGTTATAAATCTGTGTGGAGGAGACGTCCCATCTTTTCCTTCTGGAAGATTCAAACCACGAGAGAGACCAGGCCTGTTTGATCGGTCGCCAGAGCGCCCAGGAAGAGAGTCAGGATCCACATCATGTGCTTTTTGAGGGGACAGTTCAGTCCCTTGCTGGCTCACTGGGGACGACGCTGTGGTCACACAGGAAGTGACAGGCCCCGGGGTAGGGGTGGGGGGCAGCCACTCTGACCCCTTCCCTGCACCTGTCTGTGTCTGTCTGACTGAGCTCGTCTGAAACGGATCGTTTTTTTTTGATGAAATTTTATTAATTTAATGAACATTTACAGAGATTTTGGGTTTTCATTCATTGTTGCACTGTTTTCTCTACCCTCCTCTCCAGTTCGTTCTTCTTTTTTTTTCCC
>NW_006399836.1:1080319-1098438 GCF_000299155.1 Elephantulus edwardii | reverse complement strand
AAAGTCTGTTTTAATTGTCCAATTGCCACAGTGCTTGTCAAAGCCAGTTCTGATTAATCTCCTTTGTCAGTGTGTCCTTTGCCATTCCCTATTCCTCCTTTCTGAGAGAGACTTCACTCTGATTCATAAGGAAAAGGGGATGGCGTATTCTCTTAGCTACTTCCTGCTGAGAAGGGACGCTGTAGGTGAACTGGATCTTGAGGTTCGTGTAGCAGTGTCCTTGCTGTGCTCTGTTTCCTGCACCAGATTGGGTTGTTGGAGGAACGTGTGGGCCGCAAAGGGCCCAGGTCACTGCCCTGAGTCTTGTTTGGCACATGAGGAAATAGGGGCCCCGACGGGCCAAGTCATTACCTCAGAGTCAGCCAGCCAGTCAGCTGAAACCCAGTGTCCAGCATGCTGAGGGCTGAGGGTCCTTGACAGAGCCAGTGTCCTCGAGGTGGGCCCCTGACCGGGTCCCCCATACCGCTGCTCATCTGCCTCCAGATGTGGGGTGAGACTTGCTTTCTTGGATAAAAGTGCGGGATGAACACGACACCAAACACATGTAGAGAGACAGGTGCAGGGTCCTGTGAAAGGTGGAAACCTGCCAGAGAATGGGATGCATGGGAAGCGGTAAAGGGAGCTCTGGTGGTCAGTGTGAGGGCCGCGCTGCCATCCCCGAGGCACCCTATTCGAACCCACCAGCTGCTTCACCAGAGAAAGTTGGGCCGTCTCCTCCTGTGTTCTTAAACTGCCTCTGAAAACCAGCTGGAGGGTCAGCTAGGAGTTGGTTGTGATTCAGTGACACAACAACAACAGAAGTGGTAGGGCTGCACCCTGTTAAGAGGCAGAGAGTTTGAACACCCACAACAAGCTGGAGCTCTCGCAGGTTCCACTGACTTCGAAACCTGCGGCCTGGAGAGGATTGGACTCCTGGACTGCGTGGGGCAGGGCAGCCCTCGAGCCCCGCGAAGGCCGGGAATCTTGACCGAAGCCACCATCACAGCCTTTCCCCGTGAGAACTGGTGAGTTCTAACCGCCCACTCTCCAGGTCACAGCCGAGCACTTGACGCTGCGCCACCAGGGCTCCTTTCTCTCCAGAGACACCTGACAACCCTGCAGACACACTGTGTGCTCTTATCTGCAGCCTGGACGGGCGCTGGCTTCTCCTTGGTGCGCATCTGTGGAGGGTCACCATGGGGTCCCAGCACCACGGGGCTTGTTTGCCCCAGGTCGTCTTGCCTCTCCTGTAGTGTTCTAGGAGTTTCCAGAGACTCCTGGGGTTTGAAACCTCATTTAATCATCGCCACAGCCCTGAGACTTGGTTTCTGTTTTTATCCCCATCTCGTAGTCAGGGAAATGGAAGATCAGAGAGGTGACGTGATGTACCTTGAGGCACACAAAACAAGGCCCTTCAAATTGACATGTACAGTGATTCTTGGGGGTCTGGGACCAGGCGTGCTGCTATCCTTAATCACACGCGTCATTCTGTATGAGCATCCAGTAAGGAGCGGGGGCTCTGGGGGGTGAGAAATAGAGCTGCTAATCCAGAAGCTCTATGTATCCACCAGCCACTCCATGGGAGAAGGAGGGACAGTCTCCTCCCATGTGATTTACAGCCTCTCAAAACACACTGGTGAGTCAGCCGTGAGTTTGGACTTGAGGACACGTAACGGCAAACAGCAACATCCTGAGTTCAGAACAAAGGTCCCTTCCTCCATCCTTGCTGGCCCCATCCTTGGTCAGTGATGCTTTAGAAAGAACTGTTGTCATTTCTGCCACGCTTTGTCACGTTACCCTGCAGGGCAGCGGGATGCTTTCATTTTCATGTGACATTTTTAAACTGTGGTCTTAAAACTCCCACAAAATCGTGGGGTGAGACTTTGCTCATAAGGTGCTTGTGACTTACCAAGAAGATCGGGCAATTTGTAAATAAGGTGGATAGAAGCCTGCAGGGTGTGAGGCCTTGGAAATAGTGTGTCCAGAACCCTAGCAGTGGGAGCAGTCAGTTTACCATCCCGTTAGGTTTACAAAAGGGGGACCTCACGGCCCCCAAGAAGGAAGACCTGAGAACTGAGGGTGGCCTTGGGGCCCAGGGTCACTGAGCTGAGAACCTCATGGGCCCAGGAGGCAGAGCTGTAATACCAGAGATGATAGAGGAATGAGAGCAAAAGAGGCCACAGAACCACTGTGCTCAGGCTTCCCAGCCCATGAGGGAGGGAGGTGAGCGCCTTCGGGCTGGGGGCTGCCCTCCGAGTTGGGGACCTCTGGGGACCTTGGCAGAGTGAGGCTCAGCAGAGCCAAGGCGAGGCTTGGCAGGCCACGGAGCGGGTCAGCAGGGCCAGAACAAGGCTCAGCAGGGCCATGGAGAGGGTCAGCAGGGCCATGGAGAGGATCACAGAGAGGGTTAGCAGGGCCAGGGTGAGGGTCACAGAGAGGGTCAGCAGGGCCACGGCCAAGGGTCAGCAGGGCCAGGGCGAGGGTCAGAGGGTCAGCAGGGTTAGGGTGAGGGTCAGAGGGTCAGCCGGGCCACAGTGAGGGTCAGAGGGTCAGCAGGGCCACGGTGAGGGTCAGAGGGTCAGCATGGCCATGGAGAGGGTCAGAGGGTCAGCAGGGCCAGGGCGAAGGTCAGAGGGTCAGCCAGGCCACAGAGAGGGTCAGCAGGGCCAGGGCGAAGGTCAGAGGATCAGCCAGGTCACAGAGAGGGTCAGCAGGGCCAGGGCGAAGGTCAGAGGATCAGCCAGGTCACAGAGAGGGTCAGCAGGGCCAGGGTGAAGGTCAGAGGGTCAGCCAGGCCACAGAGAGGGTCAGCAGGCCCGTGGCAAGGGTCAGCAAGGCTCGAAATGAGAGTGGAGCATCTTTGGGCTGAGGTTTCTCTACGTACGACATGGGGCCTCCAGGTTATACATGGCAGAGCTGAAGAACTCTTAACACTTCGCGGAGCAGGGGAGGGCCAGGTTGGACCTGAGGCCTGAGGGTCAGGGAGGCAAAGGCCTGAGCTAGCCCTCTGCAGGCACAGCCAGGGAGAGGTGGTCCTGCCTGAGGGCTGGGTCCTGACTCACTTCTGATCCTGAACTGTAACCTGTTGCTTCCCCCCAAAACCCCCGTAATCACGAGTGTGGCGAGTTCTGTGTGGTGGTGTCCTGAACCACTGAGTCCAGCAGAGGTGCCTCGGAAGGGACAGCTGGTCACAGAATTGATGAAAAGTTTAGCAAGGGGGATTTGTCCGACCGGCAGCTCAGCAGGCGGGATCTGGGACTGTCCATGCTGATCTTGAACCTCCTTCCAGCTTGAAAAGTTAGATGAGATCAGATGCCTCTCAGCCTTTTTTATAAACATACACGCACAACACGTACTGAGACGGAAACATTTGTGTAAATGGTGCCCCGGCCGGGCTGGCCCTCATCTGGCTGTGTCACGTGACAGCACCCCTCCACGTCTCTCAGGGTTAGAACACAAGACCCCCACTGCCTTACCTGCCCCTTGGAGGGAGGGTTGCCTTGTGGCTGCATCGCTCATTTCCTTACAGGAGCTGGATGGTTCACCATTTTGTTCTGTATGTAAATAGTGCTTGGTGTTTACTGAGTCTGCAGCGGCCTGGTGCTACGCTCACGCTTTACCTGGATCGTCTGGTTTCATTCTTGTCGCAAAAACTTTCCAACAACAGAACAGTGGTTGACCAGATGACTTCACTGAGGAATTTTACCAAGTGTTTATTAGTAAATTGACACCAGTATTGCAAATCTCCCGAAAGTGAAGGAATGCATACTCTCTAGGTTATTCTATGAAGCAAGTACAACCCTGATACCCAACCCAGACAAAGACACCATAAGAAAAGACAATTACAAGCCTGTGTCTGTTATTAACACAGATTTAAAAATCCTCACAATGTATTAATAAACAGAATCAAACAGCATAATAAAACAGTCATGTATCATCCCCAAGTGAGATTTTTTTCCCCCCAGAAATGGTGTAAACTTTAGAAATGATGACACAACCTTGCCTGCTGAAACTGAAGAGGACTTGAAGCGCTTGCTGCAGAAGGTCAAGGACTGTAGTCTTCAGTATGGATTGAAGCTCAACATCAAGACAAAGTTTCTCACCACTGGGCTAATTGGCAGCACCATGAAAGATGGAGAAAAGATTGAGGTTGTTAGCAGTTACAGCTTGCTAGGCTCCCCAGTCAACACTCTTTAACACCAGCAGTCAGGAAATCAAAAGATGAATTGCACTGGGAAAATCTGCTGTCAGGAATCTCTCCAGAGTGCTGAAAAGAAACTATGTCAGTCTAGAGACTTAAGGTGCACCTGACCCAGGCCATGGTCTTTGTAATTGTTTGTTATGCTTCAGAGAGTCTGACAATGACTAAGGATGACAGAGTAAGAATCAATGCCTTCGAAGTGTGGTGCTGGAGAAGAGTCTTGAACATATCATGGACTGCCAAGAAAAAAAAAATAGATCTGTCTTGGAGAGGGTGAAACCAAGTTTCTCCTTGGAGGCTAGGATTTTGAAGCTCCATCTCACATCCTTTGGGCACTTAGCCAGGAGAGACCTGTCCTTGGACAAGGACATCATGCTCGAAAGGGTGGAGGGACAGCGCAGGAGAGGAAGACCCCAGATGAGATGGATTGATATAGTAACTGGAGCAATGGGGGTTGGTGTGTCAGAGTCAGTGTGACTGGCTCAGGACAGGGCAGGGTTCAGAGCTGTTGTACATTGGATCACTGTGGGTCGCAGGCTACTCAATGGCACATAACAACAAACAACACATCACCTGAGTTGAACAAAATAAAATGACCATGTGATCTTCTCCGTGGACGCAGAAATAGCATTTGATAAAATCCAACACCCTTTCTTGAAGAAAACAGAAAATTTGTGTAGACTAATTTTCCATATGATCCAGGATCTAATAAAAAAGCCAGTAGCCAGTGTCACACACTTAATGGAGAAATCTGGACTTTCCATTTCAAATGGTGGACAAAGCAGAGGTGCCTTGCCTTTGACACTGTGATACTGCAGTGGGTTCAAGTATGTCAGGGATTGAGGCTGGCACAGTATAGGACAGGGTTCAGACGTGCTGTTCACAGGGTCACTGTGAGTCATACTTGACAGATCAACAACAAGAAGGTAAAGGAACAAGATAAGGAAAAGGTATCAAGATTGGAAAAGAAGACATGATGTGATCCCTATTCCCAGGTAATATAGTCCTACGTCTAGGAAGGCCTGGAGAATGCGTGATACAATCTCTCGAGCTATATTTCCAAGGTGCACGGTCACTGTGAAGTGGAAATGTTTTGTTATTGGCACCAACCAGTCATTCTGACTTGCAGTGATAACCCTTGTTACGACGACAGTCTGTATGGTTCTGACTCCTGCATCACCCTCAGTGTGTGCTGTGCATAAGCCCGTGGAGGCAGCTGCTGGATCTGCTCATTGAGAAGCCTCTTCTTTACTGAGGCTGACCTTCACCAAGCCTCATGCTCGCCAGGCACTGGTGCTTCCTGCTAACATGCCCCAAAATACTCGAGCAAAGTCTCAGCCTTTCTCTTTGCCCAGGAGCATTTTTTTAAAAATTTTATTTATTTTGTGTGTGTACCGTCAAATCAGATCTGACTGATACAGGAGGAGATTGCCCCTCCTTCTCCAGCAGAGCATCTGGTGGATTTGAACGTCTGATACAGGCCATGGTCTTCGCAATCACTTGTTATGCATCAGAGAGCTGGACAATGACCAAGGTGGATAGAAGAGAATTGATGCCTTTGAGCTGTGGTGCTGGAGAAGAGTCTTGAGAATACCGTGGACTGCTAGGAAAACAAACAGATTTGTCCTGGAGAGGGTTAAACCGGGTGGCTCCTTGGAGGCAAGGATTCTGAGGCTCCATCTAACATAATTTGGACATGTTGTGAGGAGAGACAGGTTCTTGGAGACAGGTTCATGCTCGGGAGGGTGGAGGGACGGCACAGGAGGGGAAGGCCCTCTATGAGGTGGATTGATTCAGTGACTGGGGTAATCTGGATGGGAGTGTCAGAGACAGTGTGATTGGCACAGGACAGAGCGGAGTTTAGGGCTGTTGTACATAGGGTCGCTATGAGTCGCAAGCGACTCAACGGCACACAACAACAACAACAACAACCTCTTGGATTGCAGTGCAGATTCTTGCCACTTGGCCACCAGAGCTCCCTGCTCAGGAGTATTTTGATGGTGCTGCTTCTAAGACTCTTCTTTTGCATCTCCACAGTGCCTTCAGCATTTGTTGCCAGCACCGTAACTCAGAGGTATCAGTGCTTCGTCAACATTTATCATGTCTTTTTTTTTAATAATTTTAATGAACATTTACAGAGATTTTGGATTTCCATTCATTCATTGCTGCACTTCTCTCCCTGCCCAGCCCTCCCCAGCATTTATCATTTCTTATCTAGCTTTCCCATGCATTTAAAGTGATTGAAAAATACCATTGTGTAAGTCAGGCACACCTTAGTCCTCAGAGTGGCATCTTTGCTCTGTGACACAGTGTAGAGTTCTTCCACAGCAGGTTTGCAGGGTGACATTTGATTTCTTGACTGTTGTTCCCATGAGCACTGATTGTGTATCCAAGTAAAACAAAATCCTGACAACATCAGTTTTCCCCTTCTTTTATCACTGTGTGAGCTGTGGGTCCATTTGTGAGCATTTTCGTTTTCTTCGTGGTGAGATAGAATCGGTACTAAAGGCTGTGTGGTCTCTGCTCTTTATCAGTAGGTGCTTCAGTTCCTCTGAACGTTGAGCAAGCAAGACTGGAATCGACGTGGTGCAAGGTTGTAGGTGATTCTTCTCCATTCCTGATGACGCGCTTCTCATTCAATCCACGTCTCAGGTTTTTTGCACGACATACAGTGAGTAGACAGGGTAAAAGAATACAACCTTCATGCACTCCTGGCCTGATTGTAAACCACATGGTATCCCCTTGTTTTGTTTGAATGATTAAATAAAATACTTAGGGATAGGCCTAACCAGAGACACGAACAGTCCAAACCATAAACGACTGAAAGAGATTAAAGAAAGCTTAACTAGATGGGCAGACGCTCCCTGCCAAGGGCTCGGTAGACTTGATATGTTAAGGTGTCAGAACTCCCCGAAGCTCTCTATGCATTCAGTTCCTCTCTTGTGGTCTCTGATTGGTCAGATAACTCTTCATCAATATCACAGTTCAAAAGCATCAATTCCAGGGAGTTGTGAAAATTTTAAATTCTGTTCTGCAGTTCTTTCCTTTTGAACAAGATTGTTCTACACAATCTGATCAGAGTTTTCAGTAGCAGAAACCGGGTACCACCTATTTATGGTCTCAGGGCCAGGGGAGCAGTTCTGTGTGGAGGTGGCTCAGCTGCATTGCACCTCCTCAGCTTTCCTCCTGACTCTCCTTCCTCCTCTGTTGCTCCAACTGAATAGAGACGCACTGTTGAGCCTGGTGCGGTCCTTTGTACCTTAAGACCCCAGGCACTATCAGCAAACAGAAGAGGCAGCAGTGATGCACTGAACATTGTCGGGGCCAGGGCCAGGGCCAGGTCACTGAGATGTCTCACAAAGCAGTTCCTCACCCCACCTTTCTTTCATGATTTCCATTGACAGAGCAGCAATGGTTTTTCATACATTCTGCTTCCTAGCCTCGGTGACAGCATCACAGCATGAGGGGCGTTCCCTATCCACCCTGTTCTCCTTTGCGTTGATGCCCGTTTGTTGCCCATGTTTCCGGTTTAACCCCTCTGTACCTTCCCTTTCTCTGACCTTGTGCTGAGCTTCCCCTTTTATGTTGCCTTTCTCTTCATTTTTCCCCCCATCATTGTTTATTTAATAAGTACACAGTTTCTAGAGCAATATTAAGATACCATTGTTATTATTATATCTTACTCTTCAGAGAACATCATTTCCACAAGGCTGGCCTGAAGACACTCAGATTCCACCAGTTTGTGAGGTGTTCCATATTTAAGCAGTGTAGGCACTGCGGTTACTTTCAGCTTTTTTCTGAAGTCATTGTTGGGAACTTTCCAGCTATCTCTCTTCATTTGTTTTATGTGATTGTTTATCTGTTTACTGTTTTCACTCCACTCTCCTTCCTTCCTATTTGGTAACCATCGGGAATGATTCTTTCTGTAAGTAAACCTGCCCTTAGCTTTTTATAACAACAGTCCTCCAGGATCCTTGTCCTTGGGCGATTTCCCTCAGCGTGATGTCTTTTCTAGGTGCAACCATACGATGCAGTGTTTCTCAGATGTTTGATTCTTTCGTGTTCTGTAGCCCTCTTTCTTGTTTTGTTGTCATTTTTTTTGCCGTGAATTATGAGAGATTGTTGCATTTATTGTCATTGTGCTGCATCAGAGGACACCACTTTCCCTGTGATCATCAGTGATGTGATTCTGTCAGACTGGCTGCGTTGAGGCCTCTGGACAGACATGACCGTCTGTATGACCTACATCACCTTCCACCTTGATCCTGAGACGAGAACGCCCGGTCTCCATCCGTCCACCCTGATGGGTCAGTGTATTTCCTGGGGTTTGCAGGTGACACGGTTAGGTAGCTGAGAGATTTCTTCTGAGTGGCTGGCTGTCCCTTCGGCACCCAACCCCTTGTCCTCATCTGTAAGGAGAGATAGTGGCCTTTTCCTTCCGGAATGGGGTGGGGATGGCCCTTGTAAAGTGACAGCGGGAGCTTTAACATAAGCCCCAGGGAGGGTGGCCCTTTCCAAGGTCACCCATCGGTCTGGAGCCGGACCAGGATTAAACTCACCTCACCTCCTCCTCGTCTGTGTTCTTCACTGCCGAGTCCCGTTCACATGTCCCTTCCCTGGGCTTCCGAGACCACAGATCATTCCAGGAGGACCCTGCCTGTGTGTCCCCCCGAGTGGCCAGTGGATTCCAATGGCTAATCTTTTGGCTAGCAGCCCAGTGCTTACCCCACTGCACCAGCAGCGGAGGAAGCAGGTGTTAACACACCCTAATCCCACCCACCGCTACACCCTCAAGTCGACTGTAGCTCACAGCGACCCTTTGCCAGGTGGTAAATCTTTTTGGGAGGAGACTGTCTGTTACTCACCAGAGTGGGTCAGTTGGTGGATTGGAACCCCCGACCTTCCGGTTATCAACACCTAGCACAGTAGGCCGCCTGAACTCCTTTGCATTGTTTATTGTTGTCTGTACTGTTGAGTTGAGGACGACGACTCCTGACCCTGTGAAGAACGGATTGAGCCCTGTCCTCCCCTGTGCGTCCTCACCATCCCTGACACACCTGAGCCCGTTTGCTGCGGTCACCGTGTTGATCTGTCTCAGTGTGAGGGTCTTTCACCGCCGACCCACCACCTTTCTTTCCAACCATGATCTGTCAGCGGAGCGAAAACCCAGACACTCCCACGACTGCAGCAGCGTCACTTCCAACCCCGAGCATCTCTGAGGGACCGTGGCGGAGAACCCCCCTCCAGGTTTCCAGTCTTTAAGAAGGAGACTTCCTCCCACAGAGCAGCTGGGGTGGGGGGATAAGCAGCCAGCATTTCCGTTAACAGCAGGTGCTTTGCCCACCACGTTGCCACCAGGGACTGAGACAAGTAAGAGGGGACACTGGTGGAGGAGGCGCCCAGGGGTCTGCTGGTGGCCCGTGTGCATCCAGGTGTTTGACAGAAGCCCAGGTTAGTTTCCACACTGCACAGGGAGGCAGTGACATGAAATTCATCACAGGAAATGAAATTCATGACTCACACTTCCTGCAGCAAGGAGACTAGGGAGGTAGCAGGACCAGGCAGCGAGCATACAGCTATTACTGAGGGGATAGTTAGCTCTTACTTAGGGGGGGGGGTATGTGGGGGAAAGATGGTCAGGCTCCCCTGTGATTCCCAGCCTCTGGAAATCCTCTAGGGGTGAGATCCTTCTCAACAGTAGTATTTGAGTTCTGGGGTATCGCTAGGCTAGCTCGTGTAGGCTTTGTTCTCAGCAGCTGTGTTGAGACGTCATCGGCAGCGCCAGGCAGAAAGCTGACAGTGGGAACCCAAGATTCGGACTTACTAAGTGCCTGGGCCTCCTGCGCTGGCCTGGCCTCAGACACGCGGGCTGCAGCTCAGAGGCAGCAGCTTCTCCTCGCTCCCCAGGACGCAGGAGCGGCCACGAGGGAGGATGGGCAGCCCAGGTCTCCCTGGCACCAGGCCTCTGTCCAAGCCCTCACTCTCCAGTTTATAGGACAGCTCCCCTGCCATCCTCTCCAGGTCAACGCCCAGCTTCCTTTTTGCTTGAGAATTGTTTCTCTTTCCTCTTTTACCATACTGCTGCTTCATCACTTTCGGGAAGTGAAGCCCCCCCACCTTCCCCAAAGCCACCTGGATTGGGTGTTCCCTGGATTCACAGGGGTAGCAGCCAGGGAGGCAGGGCTTCCAGGCCAGGTAGGGGGAAGCAGGGGGCGTGGGAGTGAGAAGAGTATGTATGTACATGCTGCCTTCCTGAAATACACTGTAGTCAGCAAACACTTCCAAACCACTGGTGTCAAACTCATAATTTTTCACCCTTATTTTTTTCATTGGTGATTTTGGACATGATAGTAAAATTCAAGTCTGCGAGACGGGGTGGAAAGTGAATTCTCCTTCCAGCTCTGTGGAGGACACCCCTATCCTCTGCTCGACTGCCAAGAAAACAAACAGATTCAGCCTAGAGAGGGTTAAACCAGGCTGCTCCTTGGAGGCAAAGATTCTGGGGCTTCATCTGACATACTTTGGACATGTTGTAAGGAGAGAAAGGTCTTTGGAGAGGGACATCATGCTGGGTAGAGTAGAGGGGACGACCCTCTATGAGGTGGATTGATTCAGTGACTGGGGTAATCGGGATGGGTGTGTCAGAGGCAATGCGATTGGCACAGGATAGAAGAGCAGGGTTTAGGGCTGTTGTACACAGGGTCGCTATGAGTCGCAAATGACTAGACGGCACATAACAACAACAACAACAGTCTCCTCCCAGTGACCATCTCTGATGATCTGTGCTGTGGAGTGCTTGTTTACACCTGTTGTTTCCATCCATTGTTTATGTCCTGGCTTTTACGAGTGATAGAAGAGTTAGGAGCTTCTGTGCTTTGATGTTTCCATGTATCCATATCCCTAAAGATCTTGCAAGTGCTCACAGATCTATCTGCCTTGGTTTTGTTATCCGGACAGCTAGGATACATTCTAGAAATCCAGTGTTAGTGTTGGTGAATTGATCTTGATAAAGTCGCTTCTAGAGAAGTAGCAATGTGTGCTGGTCTCTCTCCTCCTGAGTCTGTTGGAAATGAGCAACAGTTGTTTCAAAGTGTATCTTTCCATCCTGTGAGCAGCCCTGGTCAAAACAAAAACACTCCAAGCCTGCTGAAGATGGACGGGCCTTTGGAGGGGTTCAAAATGCCAGCCTTCAGGTTAGTTGTTGTCCTTGATGCTAATCACTTTCAGCTCATGTTTTCTTGGTTGTAAACTTTATAGAGGCAGATTGCCAGGCCTTTCGTCTGCAGCACTGTTACGTAAATTTGAACGGCCACTCACTAGGTTAATAGTCACACCCAGACCATTTGTGGCCAATTACTAGGTTAGTAATCAGGCATGGACCATTGATGGTGGTGCTGCCTCCATGCGGGAGACTGTGACTGGTGATGCTCAGAAGGGTTGGGAGACCGGCCTGCAGTCACACAGCGGGGCAGAACTAGCACTGGCTTGTCCACCTGCAAGTCCAGGGCTTTCTGCACAGACCTGTGCTTGAGTTGAGCATACACAGGGGGCCTTTGGGCCTGGGGTGCTGTGTAGACAGTGACCTCACTAGTTCTCACAGGGCAGGGTGGGGCTGGAGACTAGGGGTGCAGGCAGGCAGCACCAGTGGAAATGACGAGCTTTGTCGGCCTGGTCCACTCTCCTGGCACCCAGGTCCCTTGTCACCTCGCCTTTTATGGTTTTACTGAAAGGCCTGCTGGGAAACAGCAGGGCTGGGCTTGGAGCGACTGATTGGCCTATAGTCCTAGAAAGAGTAGGGCGGGATGTGTCTGTAAAATAGTCCCCTGTTGAGGGAAGGCAGAAGAGGAGGAGGGGAGGAATGATGTATACAGCATTGAAACAGATGAGGGAGGGATCTGTTTAAAAGGGTTATATGATTAGGTATTGTTGTCATGACAGGAGTCCAGAGTGAAGGCTGCACATAGAGTGAACTTGTGGAGAGGACTTGCATGGCAGTGAAAGAGTTTTTCTTTTCAAGGAGAAGAGTGAATTGGGGGGAAGGGGGGTAGGCAGGGAGAAAAGTGCAACAATGAATTATTAGAATTTTTAAAAAAAACCCACAGAAACGAAACCAAACCCACACTAGTCCCCTGTGGCTGCAGTCTGCTCCCTTCCACAAAGCACCTCAGTTTGCCCATCTGTGAAATGGGAGGAGTGAGATCATGTAGGTCCAAGAGCCCCCTTGAGGAGCCGGACCCCTGGAGCGCCACGCTGACTCCGCCTCTTGCTGACCTGCTCCACGCACCAGACCAGCAGAGAGGAAACACTGACCCCAGCTGCCCTGCAGCCAGTTCACATGCAGGTTGTGGGGGACAGAGCTCCACTGGGGTT
The DNA here is from genome assembly GCF_000299155.1 of Elephantulus edwardii. NCBI lineage: Eukaryota > Metazoa > Chordata > Mammalia > Macroscelidea > Macroscelididae > Elephantulus > Elephantulus edwardii. The sequence goes on along the minus strand of NW_006399836.1, from coordinate 1,085,888 downwards.
TAGTGGCCGATTAAAAAGTAGATCACAGGCCCTTGTTCTGAGGTGCTTCTGGGTGAACTCTTATAGATCACTCGGTTAGCCTCTGACCACTTAGTACCATTTGAGGATCTGCGGGGGAGGCTAGTGTTCCCCCACTTCCTGGATGAGAAAACAGAGGCCTGAGAAGTAGCCTCCTCACCAAGTGGCAGAGCTGATCCTGGAGTGCAGGCTGGCATGTTCGAGCCTGCGCTCTCTCCCCCGGCCCCTTGGACGTCCCCTGGCTGTGGGTCGCTGGTCTGCACAGATGTGACATTTGCATGTCAGTCTTTGTGGGTTCACAGGCAGCTCCCACCACCAAGTGGTTTTTTCCATCTGCGGGTGTGGGATGGTCAGCGTGTGGGTTGCAGCCTGAGCGGCTGTGTCTTTCACGCTGAAGGGTTTTCACCTACCTGTTTGCTGATTTTCCAGAAAAAACCTAGATGGTAAAAAAAAAAAAGGACCCAAACTAAAAACTAGATGCTAAAACTCTCAGAGGTCTCTGGCTGAAGCAGATGGTTCATGAATGTGCCAAGCTGCTGTCTGAGAGGTTGGTAGTTCAGGTCTCCCTGGAGGCTCCTCAACAAGCAAGGCCTGGAGGTCAGCGGATGAGCCCAGTGAGAGCCTGTGAGCCTCATCTCTTCCGTGCAGCCGCTTCCGTGGAAAGGGCCACCTGACTGCGGCTCAGGCCTGCCCTGCTCTTGACAGCGAACCAGCCTGAGACCCGCCTGGAATCCTGGGCTTCGTTTGCTCGCTCTGCAGCAATCGGGGTGCCAGGCCGTGAGCTGCTGGAACCCAGAAACGAGAGAGGACGATGAGCAGCTGCTCCTGTGCCTTGGACGCCTTCTCTGTCCTGTCACCACGAGCTGTCTCTCATCTTGTCCTCAACACAGAGCTGTGCGCTAGGCGTGACTGCCCTCCCTGTTAGAATTAGACACTCAGCCCAGGGAGGTTCACACTCAGCTTGCAAGGCAGGACCTGAACTCGGGCCACCTGGTGCCGAGTCCATGCTCCTACCAGCCAACAGATAATGCATGGCCGGCATGTGGCCAGTGAGCCCAGGGGAGGGGCTGTGGACCTGAGCTTAGATGTCTCTCTCTCTCTCTTGTCCAGATTGTATGCCTCTGTGGTCAGGGGCTAGGTCTCCTGTCCTCTAGCGTCTCCGAGGCCTATTGTCAGGGAGCTGAAATGGCCACATCTGGACAGTGATGAGAGGCCTTGGGGTGGGACTGGACATCCTGCAAGGCTTCAGCATGTGGCTGGAGCAGGGCTAGGAGGCTTGTCTGGGTGGAAACGGTGTGGCTGACAGGGGTGTCCTGGGAAGGGTGAACATCCTATGATCAGAGTTAGTGAAGATGTGCTGAGCAAGGGTCCCAGCTCTGGACATGCCTGGCCTGGGGATCTGAGGGCCCTGGCAATTCTGGTAGCAGGTTTGGTGGGAGCCCAGGCCATGTTTAGGGGTGGGGTAGGGTGTGGATCTAGGCCACAGGGTTCGGGACTAGGCGGAAAGGGCTTCCATGGAGGCAGCTCGAGGGGAGCTAGGAACGCTTGGTGGTCAAGGAGAAGAGGTGGAATATATAAGGGGCAGTGGGAACCATGCATGGGTGGAGGGGCTCTCCTTTCCCCTGACCTGGGGCCTCTGGCCTGGGCCCAGCACCAGGATGTTCTGCAGGTATTAGATGCTACTGTGGAGGAGCAGGCCTGTCCATCCTGGGGGAGAGGTAGCCCCTCGAGAGGGTGTGTCTTGGGTAATGACAGGAGGAAACCTCCCTCAAACAGCCGTACACCCTGCAGCCGAGTCTCACTCCTGGGGACCCTGCCTCGAGCTTCCAGGATATAAATGTTTTAACAGAAGCCGACTTTATCCTCTTTTCCTGAAAAGCAGCTAGTGGATTTGAACTCTCTGCCTTTCTGTTAGCAGCCCAGTGTGTAACCTAAGACAGGAGAGATGCAAATGAGGCTGGGGCTGCTTTCCCTGGGAATGGCTTTGCATAGACCCCCAGGGGCCCGGGCCTGCGGTCAGAGTCCACAGAGGGCAGCTGAGCCAGGCCAGGGACTGAGACAGGCGTGGGCTGCGACTTCCTGAAACTGCCTGGCTGTGCCCTGAAGCTCCCCATGGCAGAGGCCTGGGCCAGAGAGAAGATCAAGTTCAGGGTGTGCTCAGACAGGTGGCCTGTTTGACCTTCCAGGTGCTGACCTGCAAAACACGAGGCCTGTCCTCTCCCCAAGGGGCTTAATGTGGAAAAGAAGGGAAGGTGCTGGTGGGGGCTGGATACTCTTCACCACAGTGAGGGGCAGTGGGCACTGCTGGGGGCTGGAGAACTGGGGTGGGAGTGGGGGGAGGGGCAGTGGGCTCCCCTGGGGGCTGGAGAACTGGGGTGGGAGTGGGGGGAGGGGCAGTGGGCTCCCCTGGGGGCTGGAGAACCGGGGTGGGGGGAGGGGAAGTGGGCCTGAGCCTCTTGCCCTGGCTGCCTAGTTCGTGGAGGTTAGACTTAATTCCCCAACTGTCAGCTGTGAAGGATTAGGTGTTTTGTATCTAAACATAGGGAGGTGCCTTGTGAAGGAGCAAGCAGGAATTTGCATGAATTTTTAAAGAGAAAAGGTTAAAAGAGCACTTGCTTTCGTGGATGGCTTCCGGGGATCTCCCTGAGTTACACCTAGATAATCTGGGGTGACCCAATGGGGCGAGGTGTTTCCAGCTGACAGTGGGGAGGCCTGTCCCCCTAGCTGACAAGGTGGGGGGAGCGGAGATGCGGCTGACCTGGTCAGTCCCTCCCTGGCAGTAGGGAGGGGGTGGATTGAAGGAAGAGGAAGGGGGATCGAGACCCCTGGGGATGGTGAGGCAGCAGTCAGGTCCACTTGTGGTCAGAGGTCACGGAAGGACAGAAAAGTGACCCTTGAGTTTGGCCATGTGGAAATCACTGACCCTGAAAGAGTGATGTGGGGGGCGGGGCACACCTCCCCAGGCAGAGGTGAGGAGGAAGTTGGGGGCCCAGGAAATCAGGGAGGACTTTTTGGAGGAGGTGTCCCCTGGGCAGGCTGTGAGAGAATGGTACTGCTGTGACGGAGGACCCTGGAGGTGGGCAGCTCACAGACCTTGGGCGTAGTTAGACCAGGACTGGACTTGCCTTGGCCCCACAGGACAGAGGAGAGCCAGGACTCTGCAAAGCTGGCTGCCACAGCTTTCTCCCGCAGGGGGTCTTGGAGTTTTGAAATGCTCACCATTTGGTTAGCAGCTGAATGCTTAACCACTGAACCCCAGAGCTCTCCTTCGTACTCATGTTGGAAATCAGGCAGGTCTGTCTCAGGTGGCCAGGAGTCCTAGGTGTTGGACCTGAGGGTTCGGGTTTACACTGGGCCAGCGGGAGCCAAGGAAGACTTGAGAGCAGAGAGAGGGTGGAGAGGCTGCTCAGGAGTTAGGGCCCTGGCTCAGGGTAAGGACGGTCAGTCCAACACCCTGTGTGTGTCCACCAGCCCTGACCCTGCCTGGCTGTGTCCTCACAGGCAGCTCGAGGAGGCCAGCTGTCTCGCCCTGTTCTGACCCATCGGCAGGTACGCTCCCCAGACACACAGTCGTGTGAGCTGCAGTTCACAGATCTCCCTGCCTGTCTGGGTTTCCAGGAGTCAGGCCTGGTGCTGTGATGGTGTGTGAACCATAGCCCGTGTCTTCTGCCCAAGCCTGGGGCAGGCAAAGCCACCCTTTCTGCTCATAACCAGTACCCAGAGCCCCTGGGTGGGTTCTGATTCGCATCACCCTGCAGGACAGAGAAGGACCACCCGTCGTGTCCCCACAGCTTCAGGGAACAGCTGGCCTTGGCTTTGTTGTATGGAGCGGCTGGTAGATTCAAACCACCGATCTCTAAGTAGCCCAATGCATAATCCATTGTGCCACCAGAGCTTCTCAGGGGTGTGTGTGTGTATGCATGGGTAGAACTGCTGCCAAGGACCTCTTTCAAAGTGTTAAAGGGCAAGGATGTCACATTAAAAACTAAGGTGCTGCACAGCACGTAGGAGCAATGATTTTGTAGATTACTTCCTAACTTGGGAGAGAATGGAGTGCATTATGCTGAATGAACTAACTCAGTCCTATAAGGACAAATACTGTATAAAACCATTCTTGTAGAATGAGTGTGAAGACTGGGGGAGGCGAGAGGGGGGAATTAGAGGGGTGAGGATGAGTGGGGGGTGGGTTAATCATAGGGTCGCACTATTTGATGGGTGGGGATGGTAAAGGAAATGAGAAAGATCCAAGGTGAAAAGCAATGTATTAGAACTTTGTAGATAAAGCTGTATAAAATGAAAACAAACAAACAAACTAGGGTGCACTTGACCGAAGTCATGGTATCTTCAACCTCTTTCTGTGGATTTCAAAGTTGGACAGCACACAGGGAGGAACGGATGTCTTTGAATTGTGGTGTTGGTGAAGAGCATTGACTGTACCCAGACGCCCAAATGAACGAGTGATTTTGTCTTGGGAGAAATGCTCCTTAGAAGCACAAGGTGTGACGTTGCATCTCACCTACATTGGGCAGGTGGTCAGGGGGCACCAACTTTAATCCTTGGGAATAAAGAGTCCTGCTGCAGAAGGTCGAAGGTCAGGAAAGAGGAAGAGCCGAGCACGAGGTGGACTGACCCAGAGATGGCCGCAGTGGCATCGCGATGAGGGGTAGACAGGGCGCTTCAGCATGTTGCTTGCAGGGTGTTAGGAGTCCGCTCAGTGCCCTCCAGCAACAAAACCATTTTGTGTGGGGGGTTCTGGTTGTGTCGATAGTGCACCATCCTGCGTGTGTTTCTATTTATGTTACAAATATATAGAGAGGAATCTGTTTATATGTGTAAATCTATCTTTATTGCAGCTGTTGTCAATTCCCTTATTATTATTATTATTGTTATTATTATTATTATTATTGGCCATCTTTCATCTTCACTTACTCTGGCTTCATGATAACGTGCCGTAATACTTTAATATTTGGCCAGCACATTCAACTATTTTTGGTTTTGGTGTGGGGTTTTCCCCTAGCTCATTTAGGTTATTTGGTAATAATGGTGGTGAGTGTGGAATATTTCTAGACCTTTATTTTTTAAACACAAATTTTTCATCGTTTATTGTAAATGAGATGCATTTCTTTTCAGCTATATATTCTGATTGATGTGTAGGAATGCTATTGACTTTCCCCCCCTTCATGTCAGAAGGGTAATGTGCTGATGTCATAACAAGGTTTAAGAGTGGCGCATGTCATCCAAAAACATGAACACCCAGCGGACATGCTCATGAACCGCAAAAGGATCACTACTGACTTTTTTAAAAACTAACACAAAACGCCACTTTCCAAATGGCAGTCTCTTTCTTCTTCTTCTTCTTTTTTTTTAGGATCTCCTTTTGTGTTTCTCCTTTAATAACTTTTTAAAATATTTTTAATTATACTAGTTTATTTATGTGTTCTGTTGTAACAAACAGATTCATCCTGGAAAGGGTTAAACCGGGCGGCTCCTTGGAGGCAAGGATTCTGAGGCTCCGTCTAACTTACTTTGGACATGTTGTGAGGAGAGACCG
>NW_006399836.1:1040295-1079789 GCF_000299155.1 Elephantulus edwardii | reverse complement strand
ATTTATAAAATTTGAATACATTGTTTTCTAGAACAGATTCTTCCAATTTCCCTCATACCCCCTCCCCCATCAAATTGTATAACTCCATGGTGGACTTTCAAAACATTATTTTATTCAGTTTTGGTGAAACTTTACACAGCAAATTAGGTTCCCATTTTAAAAATATGTAGCTTCAAGTCAGGTACAGTTCATAGCTACCCTGTGAGTGATAGATCTGAAACTGACCTGTCTTGTGCCATCCTCACAGTCTCTGACACACTGGATCCCATTGCTGCAGTGACTGTGTCAGTTGATCTCATTTAAGGTCTTCCTTTCTTCCGCTGACCTTCCACTTTTCCTAGCTATCATGGTGTCCAAGGAATTCCCCCCTTTCTAGCAACATGCCTGAAGTAAGCGAAAGAAGCTTTGTACCCTGGCAGCACCTTGTCCAAGACTCACTTGTTTGTTTGTTCTTTTGACAGTCCATGGATGTTTAGCACTTGGCTCCAACACCACAGCTGTCCTAGCCAGCTTCTCAAAAGGCCTGTGCATCATACCGATGAAATAGGTGTGGAGAAAGGATACAGTCCTAATGCTCACCGTTCCAGATTTTAAACCACGCAGTGTCTCCTTACTTTGTGCGGACAGCGGCATCTTGATTTAGGTGTACATTTTGCATGAACACAATTCAGTTTTCCGGGATCACCATTCTTCATTGTTACGATCCACACAGTCAGATGCCTTTGCATAGTCAATGAAGCACAAATAGACGTTCTTTGGTGTTCTCAGCTTTCAGCCAGGATCCATCTGACATCAGCAATGAAATTCCTGGTGTCACAGCCTCTTCTAAATCCTGCTTGAAATTCTGGCAGTTTCCTATGTACTGTTCTAGCCATTTTCTAAATGATCCTCGGCAGTATTTGGCTTGCATGTGAAAAGTAATGATATTATTTGATAATTTCTATATTCTTTTTTAAAAATATAATTTCTATATTCTACTGAATCACCTGCTTTGGGAATGGAAAAGTATCTTTAACAGTCAGTTGTCCAGGTCACTGTATTCCAGGTTTTTTGTGATTTCTGGGATTGCAGTGCAGCTTCTTATCACTAGACCACCAGAGCTCCCTTCTGGTTGACTTTCTTTAAACAAATTACTGTTTTGTTCTGCTCCACCTTCTTCTCCCATTCTGTCTAGAACCAGTTGTGACTTTCGTGGTTGCTGGGCACCGTCCAGGTCGTTCTTGGAGGCAATATAGCCCACATGGCTGTGTCCAGCGGTGAGGAGTTGGGCTGACAGACTGCTCACACCCACCTGCTCCTTGGGGGAGAGATGGCATCCTCTTTCCCTGCTCGTCCCTGCTCGTCACTGCCTCTGAGAGCCTGCTGGAGGGTCACTCACGGGTCGGTTCTGACTCCACGGCAGTGAGTGCTCACCTGGAGGTGTGGTGGACTGAGCATGGGGCTGCTAACCAAAAGGTGTGTGGTTCGATCCCCCAGCCTCTCCCCAGGATGAGGAGGCAGCTGCGTCTATAAACGCCCTGCCCTGGTGACCCTGTGCCCTGGCGACTCTGTGCCCTTGGCCAACCTGTACCCCTGGCAACCCTGTGCCCCTGGTCACCCTGGGCCCTGGCCACCCCGTGCCCTGCCGACCTTGTGCCCTGGTGACCTTGTACCCTGGCCACCCTGTGTCCCTGGCCACCCCGTACCCTGGCCACCCTGTACCCCTGGCCACCATGTGTGGCAGTTCTCCTCTGGACTGTGGGGAGTTCTTCTAGTTTTGAGCCAGTCCCACGCTGTTTCCCCGGTGGTGGTGCATTTTACAGACCCCCCCCCCCGGCAGTCGGTCCGAGCGTGTGAAATACGGTGGAGATGGGAAGTGAGCTTGTGCTGTCGGGAAATCAGTGCTGATAGACTCTGGAGGCCTGGCGGCCACAGATAGTCCTCTGTGACTGTGACATGCAGTGGCTGGTAATCAAAAGGTTGGTGGTTCAAACCTCCAGCTACTCCGAGGGAGAGCGATGCAGCAGCACCTGCTCTGTCATCAAGGCCCCAGCCTGGGAAACCCTGGCGCTTGCCCAGCAGGAACCTGCTGGATGGCAGTGCGTTCGGCCCTGTCGTTGGTTCAGTGATGAAGTTGTCATCAGCTCTGGAGTTTGTGGCTGCCCCCTCCCCCTTGTCCTCCTGGTGGTTGAGGACAGTCTGGGGGCCCTGCTGAGTCCAGGGCTTTTGCCTGGAGGTGCCCTCCCAGCAGGTGTTGTCCCTGTCCCCCACCTCTGAGGTCAGACTGGAGGAGAAGGCGTGGACTGGGCAGAGGCCAGGTGGTGACTGTTTTTGCAGTTTCCCCTCGTCTTCCTCCCCTTCCTCCCCCTCCTCTGCCTCACTCCAGAAACTTAACCAAAGACGTGGGCAACGCCATCTGCAGATTCAGCCCATGCACACTTCCTCCCGGTGCTAAGATGCAGTGCAGTCCTGTTCTGTGTTGGGGGTGTCTATGTGCAGTCCTGGGGCCCCCACCTACCCCCATCCCTCCTGCCTATGGCCCAGTGACGTCATCCCTACCCGCCCTTCTCTTGGTTTCGTGCATTTTGACACTTTGCTGAAAGGAGACGTCAGCCCTGGACACCTGGCGTGGTGACGGTCCTAGGCCCCCCTTCTTCCTTGTGCTTGATCTCCAGCCCCCTCTCGCTCTTTAACCCGCTGGAAACAGAGAATAAGCTCCCCCTTCTGTTGGTTCAGGGTGTGCATACTTATCCGTGGGTGTCCTGCAGGCCCAGACCAAGGTCATGCATGGGCATGTGTGTTTTGACCTGAGTACACTATCCACAATTAATCACGTTCTTCCCACTTCTTCCTTGTGATCATAATCTCTATTAATCCTGGGGAGCCCTGGTGGAGGCACCCCTAGAAGGTTGCCCCATCTCTGGCCGTTCACATCCACAAGCAGGTAGGAGAGAGGAAGACGGAAGTCTCCTCTCCCCTATTTACAGCTTCATAAATTCACAGGAAGGTCAGCTGTGAACCACTTTGTCTCACCATAATGTCTTCCTGTCCTACCCCTTCCTGCCTTCAGGACTTACACATGGGGTACACATTGCCCCCTGCACTCTGTGTGGACAGTTACCAAGGTCCGAGTGCCTTCCTGGCGTTACTGGTCATCTCATGGAGGGGACTTTGTATTGTTTGCCTGAAAGCTGAGCCTTGAGAAGGACTCACTGTCCTGGTTTTTTGTGGTTTTTTTGGTTTTTGGTTTTTTATTATTTTGTGTGCATGTACCGTCAAATCACATCTGACAGGTACAGGAGGAGATTGTTTCTCCGTCTCCAGCAGAGCATCTGGTGGATTTGAACCGTGCACCTCTGGGATTGCAGTGCAGCTTCTTGCCACTAGGCCACCAGAGCTCGCCTCACTGCCCTGTTTTAATAACAAAATGCCAGCCTCGACGTGGAGATCTCTGTGTGCACAATTACAAAGTACACAGTTAACGGACACTTTTGAGACATCACCAAACCCCTACACAATTGATTTCCGACACTTAGTCCTACAGACAGCTCACCAACTGGCAGTAACCGTTCACAGAGCTCCTGTTCTTCCTTCTAGCCAGGTGAATGAAATCTGGGGTCTTAGAAGCTACAGACAGCCCTCTGAGACACAGCTATTGGTCCCTGCTCGCCAGGAGTGAAAGAGGAGACCAGAGACTCAGAGGAGAAACAGTCAGCAGGGCTGACAGCCTTCAGCGCCACAGCCTTGTCTTCCCCGAGACCAGAAGACCTAGATGGTGCCCGGCACCACTGCTGACGAGGGACCAGATAAATGAAGCCTGATAGATTGGGAGAAGAACTGCAGAATCTTTTTCAAGTCCAAATTTACAGGACCAGATGAGACTGGGGGACTCTCAGAGGCTGTTTTCCTGAGACAGACTTTAGTGAAGTAACAGGTTGAGTCACCAGTTACACAAAATACAGGTTGTCACCAATTCATACGATGTCTTAAAAAAAAAACAAACCAAAACACCTCATCCAGAGGAGATCCAAAGATCCACAGTTCCTCTTCACACCCACATGAGAAGATCGTTACTGGGTAGGGACATGAGAGCAGTAGGGACAGAAGTTCGGTTCAGTGAAAGACGGAGTTGAGCCATTGTGACCTGAGAACCTAATTTGCTCGTAAATCTTTTTCTAAAAACACAATATGACATTTAAAAAAAAAATACCAACCCTTACACACCTATGTCCATAGCAGCGTTAGTCACCGCAGCAAAAAAAAGGAAGTAGCCCAGATGCCCGTCAGCAGATGAACTGATTGAGAAACTGGTGCATCACACAATGGAAGACTAGGCAGCCCTCAGGAGCAGCGATTTTGTAAAATGCTCTACATCTTGGGAGAGACTAGAGAGCATTTTCCTGAGCACAGTGTCTTAGTTATTCAAGGACAAATACTGCATGCAGCCAATAGGAATAGAACAGAGTAAGATGTGTATAAACGTTCAAAAGGGAGAGGAGAGAAGAGGGGGCAGGAAAAGAGGAAGGGGGTAAAATCAGTGGGATAGCAGAGCTTAGTGGGGGGGTGTGCGTGTGAAGTAACTGGGAAAGTTTAATGGGATCCTGAAAACATGGGATGATACTAGGCATAGAGTAATGGTAATTATAGAAATTATAATGTACACTAATGATTGTAAAAACACAACGTACATGTTCAAAATACGATGTATATAAATGATTACATGCAAACCAATAAAAGAAATTTAACAGTACCAGCCTTATAGCTAAGAATCCAGTTTACTCAAAGGAGGGCTCCCACATGCAGCAGATGTGACTAAAAGTTCAATAACATAAACAAGGCCAGGATGTTATTAGAATGATGTTCAAGTGTCAAGGTATTAGTGGCTCATGCCTGCCTGTCCCACCCCATGCCAGGCTTTGTGCAAGATACTTGAAAGGGATTCCTCCATTGAATCTGCCCAATAAAAGTGTGCTTAACCGGTAAACCCATTTTACATCACACATAACTTCATATTCAAATTGAGAAGGGATTGCATTAGGGTTATATTCTCTCTCCATACCCGTTCAGTCTGTAGGCTGAGAAAATTATCTGAGAAACTGGACTCTATAAAGTGGAGTTTGGCATCAGGATTGGAAGGAGACTCATCAATAACCTATATTTTGCAGATGATACAACCTTGCTTGCTGAAAGTGAGGACTTGAAGCACTTGTTGGAGAAGATCAAGGAATGCAGCCTTTGGTCTGGATTACATCTATCTCAGTGTCAAGAAAAAAAAAGAGATACCCACGTGCCTCCGGAAACTCAATGAACTTTGATAAATGTCCGTAGTTGTAGAGGGGCTTCAGGCCTTTTGTTCGTAGGGTCTCTATGAGTCATGCTGAACTCGAAGGCAATCAACCACCACCGCCACCACTGCTAGACAGTGTCATAATGGATGGAGAGGAGATTGAAATTGTCAACAACTTCATCTTGCTTGGGTCCACAATTAACACCTTTGGTACCAACAATCAGGAAATAGGTGACTCATTGCACTGGGAAAATCTGCAGTTAGGGACCTCCTCAAATTATTGAGGAGTAATGATGTCAGTTTGAAGACTAAGGTGCATCTGATTCAGGCCATGGTCTTTCTGATCACTTGCTATATATCTGAAGAGCTGGGCAATGAATGAGGATGATAGAACAATTGATATCTTTGAGCTGTGGTGTTGGAGAAGAGCCCTGAACATCCCATGGACAGCCAGGAGAACAAACAGCTATGTCTTGGAGAGGGTGCAGCCGTAGTGCTCTTTGGAGGCAAGAATGATGAGGCTTCACCTCACATACTTTGGACAAGTTGCTAGGAGGGTCTGTTTCTTGGAGAAGGACGTCGTCCTTGGAAAGGTGAAGCATCGGCGAAGGAGAGAAGACCCTCAGCCAGGTGAATTGGCCCGGTGACTGCTCCAACGGGCTCTTGTATATCAGGAAGTGTGAGGATGGTGCAGGATAGAGCCAGGGTCAGTTCTTTTGCCATGGGGTTGCTATGGGCCGTACTCTACTCAACAGCACCTACGTAACTAACTTTGCATGTGTGTAAAAGCTGGGTAGTGGGTGAGGCAGACTGGTGACTGTAATCAATGCCTTTGAATAGTGGTGTCGATGGAGGGGATTGAATACCCTGGTCTGGCAGAAGAGCAAATCTTTCTTAGAAGAGTTGCAGCTGAGGTGCGTCTTAGAGGCAAGGACAGTGAGATTCTCAGCATGTGTCAGGAGGGGTCAGAAGAGGAGAGGGAGACCCATGAGGACACAAGCACAGTGTGGTTGTGGGGCGGGTTTTGGTCTGTTGTATGTGAAGGTCCTATGAGTCACATTCAGCTCCGTGGTACCTAACAGTAGGGTCACATGGTAAGGGACAGAGCTGGAGGGCTGTTTGGGTCCAGAGCACACTCTCCACCATGACACTGTCTGTACCTCAGGCTTCTTGATGCAGATGTGTGTGTGTGGGGGGGGGTGTAAGTGTTGAGCTGACCGGGTCATAGCCACCTGTGAACCACAGAGCTGGACTTCATCCTATCCTGTGCCATCTTCACAGTCGCTGGGACACTTAGGTCAGAGTCACTGTGTCCGTCCACCTTAGTGAAGGGTTCACCTTTTGCTGACCCATTCCCAGCATGAGGTCATTTTTCTAGGCTGAGACCTATGAGAATCCAGACCCACTTAGAGTTCTAGTCAAGGAACAAGGTGGTCGGAGGTCAGGGACACAAATGACCGTATCTGGCAAGTGTGAGTGCGTGAAGCCCTTGTTATGTAGTTAACGGGGACTGAGGCCAGAGACGGGGTGGCTTGGGCAGAGGTGCCTAGCTGCCCAGGATGGGCATTGTTCCAGGCTGTGGGGGCCAGCGGGGCCTGGTGGACACCTCAGCAGAGTTGGGTCAGGGAACTGGAGCATCATTGAGGGTTTCAGCCACACTCTTGTTTTCTTCCCCAGAGGAGAAATGTCTCAAGCTGGGTCTGTCCGCAGGAACGTCCCACTTGTCCGCCACTTGCCCAGGCTGGTCCCTGGACAGGTGCCCAGTGAGGAGGTTTCGGGCATGACTGACTCCACCGTGTACTTGGAATCCACCGACCTCTCAGCCCCTCCCATCAGGTAGGCTGCCCTGTAAGCTGTGTGGCCCCAACCCTGCCCCGGGTGGCCTTCCTCATGCCTCGTTCCTGCTTGGTGGCCCTGGACAGGCCAAAAGAGCCAGCCTGGATGTGTCATCTTGGCCAGAGTGTTCTGTGACCAGCGGCCTCCAAAGCTGGGAATCCTGAGAGGAAGTGTCTGGTTGTGGTCACAGAGGCCAGTGTCCAGGACATGTCCCCTGGGGTCCTTCTGTAGCTGATGTCAGTGTGACCCATCCCAGCTCCTGACAGGTCCCCTAGAGCCCCTGACACGCTCACAGACATGAAGTGGACCTTTGACAGTGGCCCAGAATAGCCAGACTCGTGGGCACAGGAACCTGGTCTGGGGCTTTCCTGCCTCAAGGAGGAGAGAGGGCCAGCCGTTTGAAAGTGAGAATGGATCCCGGGAGAGGGAGGGCGTGAGGCCTTGGATGCAGCTCCTGGTCTGACGTGGAGGATGGAGGGAGAAGTGCCCCAGGACCATGATCCCGGGGAACCTGGAGGTGGGCCTCGAGGTGAGGTGGACTTGGGGCTCATGTGGGTCCAGCCCGGGGCCTGGTGCTGATGTGAGCCCAGAGCTGAGGTGATCTTGGGGTCTGGGGCAGAGTTGAGGAGGGTCCATGACTAAAATGGGCTGTGGACCTCTTGTCAGGGCACACACACAGCAGCACGTGGTCCTCTGGCCTCTTCCTGTAGGTGGGATGGACTTTTTTTTCTCCCTCCTGTCCCTCCCCCTAACCTGTGCCAGTGAAGATATGGCATCCTGAGAGCCACCCAGCGCTGTGCTAGAGAGTCGGGGACCCTGCCCCAGGTGGCCCTTTCCCCAGGCAGGCCGGCTGTTCCCTCAGCTCACCCAGACACCAGATGCTGCCTTCTTAGATTAAAATACATATAGTCAGCATTCCCCCCCAGAGCGGCCCCACCCATGGTCAGGGCCTCTGGAGGCCCCTGTCCTTGGATGCTGGCCTTTGGGGCTTTAGAGCCAGAGGGGCCTCCTCTACTCTTCTTATTCCATTTGCAGACAAGGTCAGAAGTTGAGCGTAGGGTTCTGGGGGTGCCGGAAAGGGCGGGTGCCAAGCCTGCCCATGGCCCTGTCGAGGAACAGCCCCCAGGCCTTCACTGGCTCCTGGAGTAGGCGGAGACCTGCTGGAAGCCAGGGTTTGGACAGCAGGTCACCTGAGCCCCTGATCCCTAGAGGCTTGTCCTTGGGAATTCCCAAGTGAGTCACCAGAATGAAATGTAGGCAGAGAGGGCGGGTGCTGGGGGTGGGGGGTGCAGACAGTGGACAAAGGCTGTGATCTCAGCTCACCCCCACTGTGTTTCTGTCTCTGGGTGGGCAGGGTGCTGGGCAGCCTCTCCCTCCACCGGGATTCACCTTGCTGAGCCAGTCCCTGCTGTCTGAGGTTGAGGGGAGTGGGGGTCTGGGAGTCGGTCCCAGGGTCCCTTACCCCATGAGGGACAGGTTGAGTGGGCAGCAGCCCTGGGAAACCAGCCCTGTTGATGGAGGAGGCCTGGCCCCCAGCCCCCTTCTCCATCAGCTTCTGGAAGTCTCGGCCATGGTAGTGTCTTTGGGGACATGCTGGCCACAGAAAGGTCACTCCTGCTGCCCACCTGGGGGCTTGCACACTAAAGGTATTGCTGGCCTCTCAATGGTAGAACAACTTCCTGTCTTGCCTCAGGAAGGGGGTCCATTTGGACAGAGCTGAGACCACCCAGAGGAGGAGAGGGAGGTTGGCCGCCCCCCCAGTTAACACCATTTAAGGACAGGGACTAGCTGCCGTCCCTCCAGAGGCTTCCCTACAGCTGCCCCCCAGGGTGGGTCCGGAGAAGTCCCTCATGGTCTCATGTCCCCCCACACACAGCAACTTCACCCGGGTGGGCCTGCGGCTGGCCCGCATCGGGGACGAAATGGACCTGTGGCTGAGGAGCCCCCGCCTCGTCCAGCTGGCCTGGATGGCCCTCACCTCCCTGCACAGGTAACCGTGCTACCCAGGGAAGGGGGAGGGGAGGAACCCTGGGCAGTGGGCTCAGATGGACCCCCAGCGGTGTGTCCTCGGAGCCCCCAGGTGAGGGAACCATGCAAACCCAGAACCCCTCCTCCTTGGTCCTCATCGAGCCAAGATGGCACGTCCCCCGGAGGGGTCTCTGCTTAGAGTGACAGACGCTCCTTAGTGCTAGGACACCCCCACTCTTCTCAGCATCACCCTTCACTCCTACAGTCAGGGCCTTCGCACGGTCAAGGACACATGGCGGGCGTCTTTCTAGATTCTCTGCTGTCAGCGTGATGCGTCAGGTGTCTGCCGGTGTCTGCCACAACACTCTTCGTTCACGTCCCCTTCTGATCACAGCTTGAATTCCGGGCAGTGCCCAGCCAGTGTACCACTGCAACCGCTTTTTAATCATCTTTAGGAAAACTTGATGTCCGTGTGTTAACTTAGCGCCTGCATTCTGTTGGATCGCCTTTCTTTAGATGAAGCATAAATACAGGTCTCTCTCAGTCAGCGGGCCAGTGTTCGGTGGACCCAGATCATGGCATAAACAAGCGAGCACTTCCAGTGTTTGCTGAAACGTATTAACTGGGATTCCATCAAGTCTAGGATCCCTTGGACTTCTTCCTTCCAAACCATTGATGTTTGATCATTTGCTACCTCTTGAAATGGTTGATGTCAGCGTCTCTTGTGACTTCCATTTGTGGTCTTTTCTGGGTTATCTTTTGATGACTTCTTGTTTTCTTCATCTGTGATGCCCTTGGTCTTCATTTATTTGTGTTCAGTGTGTCAAAGCTAGCCTTGAGATGGTCCCATACTCACAGTCATACTTTGGCTTTCATGGACTGGTTTTGAACTTGAGTTTGCATATGAGCAGTTGATGGTCTGCCCCCCAGTTGGCCCCTGGCCTTTTTCTGATCTTTTTCATCATCCCTTCCCACAGAGTGATTCCTGGGAATTCTATCTGACGGGGGTCCATGTGTGTAGTCATCATTTATGTTGTTGGTCTTGCAAAATTATCGTGGTATACCCCCTAATGTAATTTTTAAAATTTTATTATTTTATTTTTATCCTTATTTATATGCATGTACCATCAAATCAGATCTGACTGGTACAGGAGGACATTGCCCCTCCTTCAAACCATGTACCTCTGGAATTGCAGTGCAGCTTCTTGCCACTGGGCCACCAAAGTTCCTGTAAATTTTATATTATTTTCTACCTTCAGATCCTTCTTTTATTTTTCACTTTTGCATTTCCATCCCTTAGTCATTATCACTATCATGTTGGATCCATTTCTTTTTTTTTTTTAATTTATTAAACATGCACCATTTTTTATTTAGCTTTCTGACTTTGTGCTTGTGCCTTCAGTACTTTCACAACAATTTTCTGCTCCTCAATAAGGAAAGCACGCTTGATCCTGTCACGGACACACTTAGCACACATGGAACCACCATAAGCTCTGCTGACATGCTTTTTTGTTTTTGACAACCTCATGAGGACTTCAGGTCTCACAGCTCGGACCCCTCTTAGTCGGCCTGGGCACACACCACATGCAGATTTTGGTGCCTTTCCAACCTTCTTGGTATAAAGGTAAACAATTCTGTTACCAGGGGTTCGGGACAGCCTAGTTTTGTTAGAGGCTGTGTTGTAGGACAGCCTACGACGGTAGGTCAGACGCTGGACCATTTTGAATGCCTCTACACAGCGTCTCCGGAAGAGAAAGAATGGATCCATTTCTGAGAGCAGAAGTGGGCTTGAAAAAAATAATCTATTGTGGGAGGCATTAACGATGTGTTTGCTGCAGAAGGTCAAGGACTGCAGCCTTCAGTATGGATTGCATCTCAACATCAAGAAAACAGAAATCCTTACCAGTGGGCCAATAGTGCTGTTCTCCAGAGGCAGCATCACAACAGAGAAAAGATTGGGCTTGTTAATGATTTCCTCTTGTTCAGATCCACAGTCAGCACCAACAGTTAGGAAGTCAGTACCATGAGATGCAAAAATGTGTGAAGGACCTCTCCAGGGTGCTAAAGAGCGGTGATGTCAGTCTGAAGGCTAAGATGTGCCTGATCTAAGCCTTGGTCTTCTCAGTTGCTTGTTATGCATGAAGAATATTGAACGTACCATGGACTGCCAGGAGAACAGACAGTTCTCCCTGGAGATAGTGAAAAACCAGGTTGCTCCTCGGAGGGAAGGGTTTAAGGTTTTAAACTCTTGTTCTCACATACTTCGGGCACGTTGTCAGTAGCGGCCAGTCGTTGGAGAGGAACATCATGCTTGGAAGGGTAGAGGTCGGCACAAGAGAGGAAGATGCTGGATGCGAGGGATTGACACAGCGACTTTGGCAGTGGGGTCAGTTGTGTCAAAGATAGTGAGGTTGGCTCAGGATAGGACAGGGCTCAGAGCTCTTGTTCATAATGTTGCTATGAGTTGGGGTCGACTCGATGGCACTCATAAGAAGTGGTTGATGTGTATTAAATTTGAATACTCTTTGTATTAACTGATATTCCTTATAGTTGTGTGGTATGATCTTGTGACAATCACACCACACTTTGGGACCGATGTAAAATCTTTTTGCTGATAAATGCAATTTATCTTTCCTCTTCAATTTGTCGATGGCTGGCATAGTAGATGGAGTGATAATCTGATTCAGAATGGCCAGTAACAGTGCATTTAACTCATTAATGGCTGGGAGAGTGCTCTGATGGGCCAGTGGTTAGGGAGTTTGTGCTGCCAATTCAGAAGCGGGTGGTTTGACTCCCCCTCCGTGAGAGAGAGATGGCCAGTCTCCTTCTGGACAGTTTACAGCCTGAAAACCCACTGGTGGGTCGGTCAGCTGTGAGCCGGTTCTGACTCAGTGACATCAACACCAGTGCCTGGAATATAAATAGACATTTTTGTGTAGAGTGGGGAGGTAGTGTGCTGCCAGCACCCAGGTACACGGTTCGGATCCACCAGCTTCTTGGCAGGAGAAAAATGAGCATGTCACTGTCTGACGGAGACACAGCACTCTGGGAGAGGAGCAGAGTCGATCCAGCTCAGTTTTATTGGGACTGCAGCGCACTTATATACAAGCATGTAAACAGGAAGACAGGACGTGGGGCATGCGGATTGGTCAGGAGAACCTCAGCCCCGTGGGGACCACTCCCAGGTCAACAGACGCAGCAGCCGTCTTCCCAGGTGGCGAGCTTTCTCGAGCAGGTACAGCCGAACACGGGAGCTTTCTCTACCCCATATTAAAGGCCGTTGGGAGGCTTGTATTTATCTGGACCTTAGGTGATCTGTCCTGGCCAGACTCTCCCTTCCTCCCCAACATGAGCAGTCTTGTCCCGTGTGGTTTACAGCCTCTGAAAACCTGCTGGAGGGTCAGCTGTGGGTCATTGCCAGCTGGATGGTACACCTCCACCACCACCACCAAGTATCCCGGGCTCCTGCTCCATACGTCCCCCAGTCTGTGTTATTAGTAGATGGTGTGGCTGGTTTTTGTCTCACTTTTAAGTGACAGATTAGCAAGTGGAGACCCTGAAAATGTTCGCTACAGGAGGCAGCATGTCCCCAGGTTTCAGGCCCCCTGACCTGGCGACGTCCTCCTGCAGTCACCAGTGTTCTCGTCTCGTCGGGTCTCCACTGGCCAGTTGTTTTGGTAGATCGCCAGGTCTCCGTCCTTCATCTCCGTCTGGAAGATCTGCTGACCCCTGCCCTCAGGGGCGACTCTGCAGAGACCTGAAACCCCAGTGGCAGCTCACAGCGTCGCAGCAGCACGCAAGTCAGCGCAGTGACAGCTGGCCGCCCTTCTGTGTTCCGGAGCACGCTTTCTCCAAGGAGTCCTGAGCACAGTGGTTGAGCCCTTGACTGCTAGCTGAAGGGTTGACGGTTCAAATCCATCGGCTGCTCTGCAGGAGAAACAGCGTTGTTCTTGCAGAGATTCCAGCCTTGGCCACCTCCAGGGCTGCTGTCCTCTGCCCCATACGGTCACCGTGCAGTGGCCTCTGTCTTCTGCAGGGGAAGGTCTGTGTCTCCTTGCGTGTCGTGTGGGGTCCTGGACAGGTGTTCATGGCTTACAGGTGCCGTGATCTTCCCGTGTACCTCTAAGGACACCTGCTGTATAGGATTAGGGAGCCGTGGTGTCGTAGTGTGTGGGGGCTGCTAACCAAGGGGCTGTGGTTTGAATCCACCAGCTGCTCCCAGGGAGAGCGGTGAGGTGCTCTGCCCCCACCAGGATTTACAGACTCAGGAATCTGGCAGCCCTGGCAGGAGTCATGATGGGCTGTGAGTAGGTCTGTTTTGGTTGGTCAGACAGGATTAGATTTACCATGTGCACTCTGGTAGGACCTGTGTGAACTGAAGACAGCTTCAGGGACTCTGTTCTGGTAGGACCTGTGTGAACTGAAGACAGCTTCAGGGACTCTGTTTCCAAAGTTACGGTCATTGTCCTGGGATTGGGACTTGGAACAGCTTTTTGGTGACGTGAAATCTTGAACAGCCAGCCTGGCTCTGTGCCTTCCCCCAACTCCGCTGAAAGGACCCACCTCTGGAGGACAGGCCCACTCTCCACACTGACCAGCGGACAGTGAGGCCTGTGGACAGAGTGCCATCCTGACCAAACCCCAGCCAGGTAGGCGGGCAGGCAGGCCAGCATGGCACATGGAGGCCCTTTGGCTCATTTGTAAGGAATGGACTTATCTAAGAAGGGGTTTGATAGGAGTTTGTGAACAGGAAATACCCGAGGTGGGGGACCTCGTTGGTGAGCTCCAGGGAAGGGGCCGGGTTGGGTGGGGAAGCCGTTTACCTCCATTCCTGTGGCAATGACCACCTTGCCCCCCTTCACTTACAGCTTCGTTTTCAACTACGTCCAGCCGGGTGTGAAGGCTGTTTTTAGAAGATTTAACGCGTGTCTGACCAGCCTCAGGGGGATCACGTGGATCCGGAGACCCCTGGCCCGCAGGAACTGGGTGAGAATGCCATCTGGAGCTGACATCACAGCTCTGCGGTGCACACCACATCAGGGGTAGTGACCATCTCTTCGGGCCGCCCCTCTGCTTTGCCACAGTCCACACCACTCCCTGTTGCCTCACTTCCCTGCCTCACCTGTTCAGCATCACCTGCCTGGTGCCTAAGGTCCCAAATGCTTCATCTGTGAGACAGCAGACCCAGGCCCACGGCCCTGACACGTTTCCACCTTTGCTCACACCCTTTAACCCTCACTACGACATTACCTGGCTCAGGGCAGCTGTCTTCTGTGAAGTCACTTTCCTAATGTCCTGGGGCCCCGTGTCTGTCCCCCCACATGCCGAGAGCAGGACGTGTATTCTCACCCATGTTCCATCCTTCTGGGCCCTTCTGCAGGGTCCCTCTCCCTCTGGCCCTTCTCCCAAGCTCATGTTTTTGGGGTCTCGCTGCCCTGACCCCTTCACATCTACAGGTGTGCTTCCCAGGTCCCCCAGCCCATCTTCCCCTCAGCCTCATCTGTGTGTGCTTGTCACCACGTGCGTGGAGGGCACAGTGATGCTGGCGAAGCTTCCGGAAGCCCCCGCAGCACTGGGCCAGGACCCTCACTCCTGTCCTCCTCCCGCAGGTGGCCCCCCACCAGGTGTGTGAGCAGGTGCTCCCCCTGACGCTGCTGCTTCTCGGCGTGGTGCTCGGCCTCCTCCTGTCCAAGTGATGACCCGGCGGCGGGTGGGCTGGTCCTGCCCGAGACCACCACCCTGGAGGTGGCATGTGGCCTTATTTTCATGTCTTGCTTTTTTTACCCTGTTGTTTGATGGTTCGTTTTTTTATATTTAACCCTTGAGGTAGTGCTGGGCCACTCCTGAGGTTTCACACTGCAGTTTTTTGGGGTTTATTTTTTAATTGCAATGAATTCCTCATACCTCTGTGGTCGTTACTGGTTAGCGGCCGGCTCCTGCCTGTCCTGAGAAGGACCCTCCTCTCCAAGATTGGTCGTCGTGGTGGGCAGCGGGGGGAGTGCTGGTCACACCCCCGTGTCCATGGTCCCCACCACAGAAGATCATCTGCCGGAGTGGATTTTGGTGGGGTGGGGAGAGCCAAATAAATGTTGGTTTTGAGCTGTTTCTGGTCTTCTCTGGATTCAGCCCTCAGCGTTGGTCCCACCCATTCTCCTCACCTGGGGAGCGGGACAGGCTCCCTGATGTCTGTGTCACATGGCTGGGAGTTTGGCCCTAACCTACCATGTGACGTAAGTGGGTTTGCAGTGTTTCCATGTCCCCTGCCCTGGTGCCTAACTCTACCATCAGAGAGATTGCTCCTTTGTGTGGCCTGTATGTTCCTGCTGTAATTGGGGACCCGGCCGCCTCATAGTGGGGTGCTGAGAGCTCCGTGCTACAAGGTGGTGTACTGGAGCTGGTCTGGAGAGGAGGTGGCAGTGAGGAGGGGCTGCACAAGGCCACTGGGAGTAGGAGGCCCCGTAGAGAGCTGGCCGGGAGAAGAAAAGGCCAGGACAGCATCTGTGATCATGTCCTCCCAGCAGACCCCGTGTGAACATGGGGACAGCCTCCTCCCCTCCTTGCTGGTGACCCACTGTCCCCTGGGCTCGTGCTCCAGCCACGCACGCAAGCCAGGCTAGTGCACTATGAGGCCTGCTCTGCAGACCACCGCCACTGTGCCTCCTAGCTCCCAGGGACCCTCCAGAGTTTAATGCTCTGGTGGTCTCCAGTGCTGGAACCCATGGAAGCAGACTGCCACGTTTCCTCCAGAGTGGCTGGTGGACTTGAACTGCTGACCTCTTTCAGTCAGTGGCCCAACATTTAGCCCACTACACCACCAAGGCTCCCTGGAGGGGAGAAAGTGATGAGGCGGGCTGTGGTGGGATAGTGAGGGCCTCTTAGGGGGCCCATCCTGAGTGTGGGCATTCAGAGGATGGGGCCAACCCCGAAGGGCTTGTGAGCAGCGGCCATGGTGCCTGAGGCCACCAGCAGCTCTGCCCGATGGAGAGGCGGGGACAGCCAGGCCACAGCTAACCTGAAAACCTAGATGTGTCCTCAGCACGCCCCCCCATAGCATCGATGCTTCTGAGCTGATGCGCTGCTGTTCCCTGGGCTGGGACAATGGACCGCTCACTGCACCACAGAAACTGAGGCCCAGAGATGAGCATTTAACAGTCTCCCAGTCCAGCAGGGTGCCCTGACCACCACCATCCAATGCAGAGAGCATTTCTCTGTCCTCTCAGAGAGCAGGGACACTTGGGGGGGCAGGGCTGAACAGGTCAGGCAGGGCTGAGCTGTCTGCACCTCCTTCTTCCAGCGTGCACCCCTCGCTTGCTGCCTGGTCCCTCCCCTTCCAGATGCAGCATCTGTGGGGACTGGGGGTGGGGGCCCCTTCTCAACCCATCTGTGCTGGGAGGTGGACCCGGCCTCTGCACCTTGGGTGTCCTCCTCCTGGGGGCTACATACATGTCACAAACAGGACGGCAGATCCCCACATTCATCCCACATTAACGGTCCCGCACACTGCCCACCACTTCTGCCCCTCCTCATGGCTCAGGGCAGGGGCTCCGGTCCCCCCCAAGGGAAGCCTCTGACGATTCCAGCTCGAGGCGTGTTCCCAGGAGCCTGCTGCGGCCCGAAGGTGAAGGCAGAACCTGGGGTGGAGCAGCCCTGCTGGGTCCCTGCAGCCCTCAGTGAGCGGTCACGTGAACCCAGGACAGAGTGTTAGAAAAGCGAATTCTAGGGAACTCTGGTGGCCTAGTGACAAGAAGGTGCCCTGCAATCTCAAAGGTGCACAGTTCAAATCCACCAGATGCTGTGCTGGAGAAGGAGGGGCAAACTCCTCGTGCCAGTCAGATCCAACTCGATGGTAACACCAAAATAAAAGCAAATTCCTTGTGGATGTTCGAGTAGTTCTTTTCCTCACGTCACCCCAAAGGATGTGCACACTGAGAACAGCCATCACCCAAGTGTCCCCACCATCAAACCAAGCAAACCCATAGCAGCTCCGTCACTCATTTAATGGCGATGCGTGGGCACCTTGGCCTCTGGCACCTGTGGCAGGTATGAACCCTGAGAGGGGGTCCCGGCTCAGGGCCCTCCCTGGGCCTCTCCAACCAGGCCATGCCAAGCTTGGTGGCATCCGGCATCTCCCAGCCATCAGGAGTCCTCAGTTCCCAACTCCCTGACAAAGGGCTGAGCGTTCACCCTGGGTGAGCAGCACGCCACCGGCAGCAACAGAAAAAAAAAGCTTTGTCCTGGCTCTGTCCTGTCCTGTGACGGGGCCAGGGGCCTCTGCAAACCCCCACGCTGGATCCTCTGAGCACGGTGTCAGCCCGTTTTCCCCGTGGAGGAAGCGGAGCCCGTGAGAGGTTTGTCTAAGGCGCAGATCCTCAAAGATGTGGACAGAGATTGTGCAAATCCTTCCTTCAGAGCCATTGCGGACACACCGCATCTGCTAGTGTCTCCAGGGGAACAGAGTCCCTGGTCAGGAAGCCGTAACCCGACCCTGCACCCCTTCCAGCCATGTGTTTGGGCCGAGCAGGCACAGTGGCCCCTCTGCACAGCTGCCCCCTGCAGCCGCCGCCTCACTGAAGCCCCGAGCAGATGCAGGGACCACTACGGGTCCTGGGCCACGTCAGCCTCCGTCACTTCCACGTGGCTGTAGGACTTCCAGGCCTGCAGGTTGCAGCTTTTCAGGATGGCCCCCAGCTGCCTCCCTGGGCCCACCTCGAAGGTTCTGGGGAAGTCCGTGCCCTTCCTCCTCTCGTATATGGCATGCATGATCTGCTCCCACTTGACAGGGGACATGAGCTGCTTCGCCAGCAGTTTCTGGATGTGTTCTGGGTGCATGTACTTCTTCCCGTGGACGTTGGAGTAGACAGACACCAGGGGGTCCTTGATGCTGATGGCCTTCAGCACCTGGGCCAGGGGCTCGGCAGCTGGCTCCATCAGGCGGGTGTGGAAGGCCCCGCTCACCGGCAGCATCCTGCAGCGCCTGAAGTGGTACTTGGAGGAGTTCTTCTGCAGAAACTGTAGCGCCTGCAACGGAGACAGACTTGGGTCAGACTTGGGGTGGCCTTAAGCAGCTGCATGACCTCGGAGCCTCCTTCCGTCCCTGTAAGCCACAGGAAACTCCCTGACCGACACAGCACAGTGAAGAGCTAGCTTACAGGGTGGGTGTTACGTCGTTACTGTTATGTACCATCAAGTCAGAACTGACTCGCAGCTGACCCTCTTAGTGGTTTTCAGGGGCTAAAAATTGTCACCTTTCTGAGAGCTGCTGGCAGATTCGAACCTGGTATTTTTAGGTTGACGGCGTTATCTCCACCCCACTAAGACACCAGAGCTCACTGAGGGACATGCCCAGGGGTTGGGATCCAGCTCACCCGTCCACACTGTCCTGACGCCACCATGTGTGGCTGGCCCCTCCCTGTGAACCTTCTGATTTTCTTAGCGGTTTCAGGACTCAAAAGAGTTCATGGTCCAAGTGAGGGTGACAGGTACCAAGGCTGGAATTGGGCTCCAGCAGGTTCTGAGAGGTAGACTCACACTGACACTGATCCAGGCAGACAAGGAGCCCAGATGCATCTACTGTTGAGGAGGGTCTGCTCTCACTGTGGCCCCTGCTCTGGGGACCCCCAGCCCCACCTGAGTGATTTGCCTGGTCTCTGGTGAGGACAAGGTCAGAAAGGACGAGCCTGTGTGTTCCAGGAGCTGTCACTTCGACATGACGTCCGCAGGCCTGGGAGCTCCTGATGGCGTCTTTTATGTCTTCACTCCTCAGTCTGTGAGCTGATGTCAGCAGCCAGTCGGATGGAAGGGGCCTCTCTGGGGGAGGGGGGGAAGGGCATGGCCAGCACTGGATCTTCCGATGATCCAGGAAAGCGCTGGTCCCTCGATCCTGCACCTCTCTCATGTCCACAACTGTGTAAGCCACTCCCTGGAGTCAGTCTCTGTATGTCTACATGCTTCGCTGGTCTAGCTCTGTAGGGAACCCAGCCTGGGACAGCCGGCTTCCCCCGGAGGCTGTTAGGATGGGTCCTCTGGGACTGCTCTTACTTCAGACCTGTCTGAGGAGCCTGGAGGCTGCACTGACTGGGAGCAAGGACCACTGTACACAGGTGAGGCCTTCCAGGTTTGGGTGGAGGGAAGACCAGCATCAGACGGACATGGATGTACATTCCCGCCCTAACCACAGCACGTGTCCTTCTGGCCCAGGTCCTCCTCTAGTGAGAGAAGCTGGCCACTGTGCATGGAGCTGGCTGGTGAAGGAGGCCCCTGTACTGTGCGGGCCACCTTCCCACAGGTACCCTCAAGGTTCCCCAGCTGGCACAAGGCCAGCCTCTTGACAGAAGCCCCTTCCACCGGAGGCTTCCTTCTCTGTCACGGGCCTCCTGCTGTATACTGGACCCTACTTGGTACCAGGTCCCCTTTCTGTCACGGCCCCTCTGCAATAGGCAACACCAGCAGGGCATGGCATCTGTTACAGAGGACTCGCCCAGTACAGAAAAGGCCTGTTACAGAGGAGAGGCGCTATTACAGGAGGGGCTGGTATGGATAAGGAGTGTACTGTAGAGGACGCATCCATTACAGACAAGGGCCTGCATAGAGGAGGGGCCTTTTCAGAGGAGGGACCTGATAGAGGAGGGAGCTCCATTACTGAGAAGCGGCCCGGTACCCAGAAGGAACAGAGGACCCATATACAGGTGGTTTCTGTTATGTGCCATTGAGTCACCTGCGACCCATAGTGATCCTATGAACAGCAGCTCTAAAGCCTGCCCTGTCCTGAGCCCCTCTCACTAACCCTAACCCACCAAAACCCACTGTGCCAGTTAATCTATCAGTGTATCAATACATCTTATCGAGGGTCATTCTCTCCTGCACTGTCCCTCCACCCTTCCAAGCATGTTGTCCTTCTCCAAGGACCAGTCTCTCCTGGCCACATGCCCAAAGTATGTGAGATGGAGCTTCAAAATCCTAGCCTCCAAGGACAGACTTGGATTCACCCTCTTCAAGACAGACCTATTTTGTTTTCTTGACAGTCCATGGTATGTTCAAGACTCTTCTCCAGCACCACAACCCAAAGGCATCTCTTCTTCTGTCATCCTTCGTCACAGTCCAGCTCTTTGAAGTATTAACAATTGTGAAAACCATGACCTGGATTAGGCGCACCTTAGTCTCTAGATGGAAACTGTTGCTCTTCAGTACGTGGAGAGGTCCCTGACAGCACATTTTTCCAATGCCATTCGTCTTTCGATTTCCTGACTGCTGAGGGGCCAATAAATGGTGTGTGGAGCGGCAGTGAAGAAAAGAAGATGAACATACAAACTTGAGCGAATGCTGACGCTGAAGACAAAGGGAAATTTAAAGAAAAACCACCCCGCCCTCAAACTCCTGCTGTGGCACAGGTCCTGCCTCGCAACCTCCTGGGTTTCCAAGGCTGTAACTGTCACGGGTCAAGAGCGCCCATCTTTCTCCCTCGCAGCAGCGGGTGGATTCAAACCACCCGAGATGCTTGCCTCTGGGATGGCAGCACAACTGGCTAGGAGATGCGCCACCAGAGACCCCTACAAGAAAGCAGGGTCAGACAGGGAACCCAGCTGCTCCCCCTCTCAGGAAACCACCACCCTGGGACTCTGAGGCTCCCAGGACGCTCCACAGCGAGGAACTGGTTCTGCCTCAGTCTCTACCCCACAGGACAAGGACTGCATGATTTGCCCTCTAAGTTGGCCAGTGTATGGAGAGGACAGTATCCCAGACCACGGCAGGGCTGTCCATGACACTCTCAGAGAAGAGCACCCCGCAGCCACCCCCACCTGCGGCCTCCTGTCTGGGCCAATCCCCTCTCTGCACTGTCCAACTCCCAAGCTCCTCAGATGAGGTCTGATCCCGTCAGCACCCACCTCGAGGTGTCCAGAAATGACCTTGCAGTCAGGAAAGAGGTAGTTGGCCACTTCGCACACTGGGTTCTCAAGGCCCAGTGACCTGCAGTGCTCCCGGGCTTCCTGACAGGCCAGGCCGAACTTGGTTTTGGGTGTGCCAAGGACAGACAGCATCCCGCTGGGCACCGCTTCTGAGGCCTCCTGCATGGCCTCCGCCCGGACCTTCACTGCATACAGACCTGTCCAGAGAGAAAGACATTGGGAAAATCTGGGCTCAGGATGGGTGAGGGCAGCCAGGATCCCAGAGGCAGACCTCACCGTCCACACAGCTGCACGGGGGGTGGGGGGTGGGGAGGAAAGCAAGGGAAATTGTATACTAATGAAGGAATTTTTTTCTTTTTTTTTTAGAGGTGGGGACGGGGCTTGTGGGGGGTGTCACAGCAACCTGCCAGCTGTTTCTACTTATCCCAAACACCCTCTCCTAACACACACAGGGTGATGCATAAGGGCATCTTGTGAAATGACAAGGGAGCTTGGGCGGCCTAGTGGTAAGGAGATGCGCAGCTAACCCAAAGATATGTGGTTCAAACCCACCAGCTGTTTCATGGGAGAAGGATGGGCAATCCCCTCACAAGAGATGAACCGCCTCTGAAAACCTGCTGGAGGGTCAGTTACAGCTCAGGTCCAACTTGATGGTGCACAACAGCAAGAATGAAAACAGAATGTCTACCAACAAAAATTGACGTGTTTAAAAAGCCAAAACCAAATGCAACATACAACCCAAATCCTGAAGCGGATCCTGTGCTAAAGCTGACTTGGAGTTGGGCAGTGGCTCTCCATGGGATGATTTTGTCCGTCTAAGAACAGGGGACCGTATCCAGAGATCTTTTTCCGGTTGTCACATTGACAACTGTAGGCAGAGGCCAGGGACGCTGCACCCCATACTCCAATGCAAAAGACAGTCCCCAGCAAAGACTTCGCTGAGCATCAGTGCCACCGGCGAGGTCAGCCAGCCAGGGGGCAGAGGATGTATTTTCAGGAGGTATCAGTCCGTGGAGAGAGAGACTTTGGCAGGAAAGGTAGAGGGGTGATGAAAGAAGAAATCACCAATGAGACAGATCAATGCAGTGACTACCAATAAGGGCCTAGCACGATGACAGCGATTGTGAGGACAGGCCAGGGCGAGGCTGAGAGGTGTGGTCCACCGGATTGCTATGAGCTGTAGTTGATGTGACAGCACCAAACAACAACATAATGTTATTTTAACTTTAGGGTCGCTGTGAGTTGTCTCCGACTCGAAGGCACCTAACAACAATTAACAATGACAACACAGAGAGCGCTACATTGACAAAAAGTTATGCTACCAAGCCCAAGGTGGGTCATTTTCATATGCGGCCCTCAGGTCTGGTTCAAACTGGGTTTTTTGTCACACATTATTCTAGGTGGTATAGCTCTAGTCTGTGCATTGCTGTACAGAGGTAACTTGTGGTTGCTGTGATGCTGAACACTGTGACACTGATGTGTCAAATGCGATAATGGTCACCCCTGGTGTTTGGTGGTGCTTCCCGATTAAAACAAGCTTGGAAGCAAGAGTGGCATCCACTTCCATTAACAGCTTGCCTCCGGAAACTCTATGAACAGTGCTCCGGTCTTTCGCTATGAGTCGTCTACTACTCGAAGGCACCTAACAACAACAAGCAAACTCTCAAAAAGTGAGATTGGCTTGTCTCAATAGTAAGTGTTGTTCATTTACCCACTTTTTGTTCAACAGCTATCAACCCAGCACCTACCATGTGCCAGGCATGGGGCTGTGCCTGGAAAAAGGGCCAAGCAGCAGAGTTCATGAGAAAATCCCAAAAGGAAATTGATTTAAGAAGTGTCCAGTCTCAGGGTCCTGATGCCAGTCTCTGTGTTTGCATCCTTCTAATCACCCCTGAAAGGATCCACTTACTTCCAGCAGTGGCCTGTGTCCCTAAGATACCTGAGACTTCCTCCCTGCACAGAACCTAACTCTTCCCTGGGCACCTTCTGCCCTGCATGGAACCTAACTTCCCTGGGTACCTTCTGAAAACTCCATGGCCCCTGCAAACACCAGGGCTGCAAACTCCCCCACGCTGAATCCAGCTGCCGCCACACAGTTCTCGATGACCTGGGAAAGGGGGACAGATGCAGGACATGAGGCAGAGACCACTGGGCGAGCGAAGTTAGAGGCCCTGCACCTGAGCATTACAAGGGGGTTCAGGGGCTCAGAGAGCCAGGGCCTGCTAATCTCCAGCTAGGAGACCCAGACAGCAGTGTCCCAGATCAGTCACCAAGTCCAGTCCTGTTACTGAGGAGGAATGTCCCAAGAGGATGGGAGAGGACAAGCCCAGCTTAATCCTGGGGGGAGGTGTGTGTGTGCGTGGGGGGCAGTGACTTCAACCCAGAACTCTATAGATTCTCCAGCTCAGAAAGGCAATTTCCTCCCGTGCTATTTAGGCTCTGAAAACCCACTGGAGGGTCAGCTATAGGTCGGTCCCGAATCCAAGGGAAAGTCGTCTATAGGTCGGTCCTGAATCCAAGGGAGGGTCGGCTATAGGTTAGGTTCGACTCCAAGGCAATCAGTGTTAAGTTCTGAGTTTTACTCCTCTTCTGCTGTCTGTCTCCTTTTACTGGGCAGTCGACGGCCCTAGGATTTGGCAGCCCAGCCTCGGCCTCACCTCGGGCTGCAGGTGGTGCAGCTTCTCCACGGCGGCCAGCGAGGCCACGAAGACGGCGGGCTGGCAGTGCACGGTGCGGTCCAGCGCCTCCCGCGGCCCGTGCATGCTCAGCCCCAGCAGATCGTAGCCCAGCACGCGCTGGGCGGCGGCGTAGAGCTCGCGGACGCGCGGGTAGCGGAGCAGGCCGCGGCCCATGCCCACCGCCTGGCTGCCCTGGCCCGGAAAGAGCAGCACCGAGCACTGGCCGGGCGTCCGCCGCGCCGCTGCCTCCCAGGGCTCATCTGCTGCCGCCGCCGCGTCCCGCAGCAGCTCGGCCACCCCCGCGGAGCCCCGCGGAGGCACCGGGAGGCTCGAGGCGCCGCGGAAACAGCCGGCGCCCCGGGCCCGGACCCCGGCCCACGCGGACCGCGCAACCCGGACGCTCATGGTGGTGACACCTGTCCCGCGTGCGTTACCCTGGCGACCAATCACCCACTGCGCCGGCGCGGTCCTTGACGCATCTCCTGCCGGGCACGTGGAGGAAACCATACTCCAAAAGAAAGGTTCCGCAGTGCCCACTTCCACCCAATCATAGGGACTCTTCACTGACAGCCTTTGGCACAGAGAGATGCAGGCGTGATGTAGGTTTTAACCAAGCGTGATATACTTCCTCGGGTTTTTGTTTTGTTTTGTTTTGGTTTTTTAATTTTTTCTTATTAATTTTAATGAAAGTTTACAGACACTTTGGATTTCCATTCATTCATTGTTGCACTTTTCTCCCTGCCCAACCTCCTCAAAGTTCACTCTTCTCTTTGAAAAGCAAAAGTAAAATTCTTCCTCGGTTTTTATTTAACTCATAAACGTTATTTGAGATTCTTTTCTTGATTATCTCAATTCTATGTGGTGAATTAAATAGCAACTCCGTTTCCCTAAGAAACAAAGCAATTTGATGGAAAGTTTAAACAAGAAATTTCTTTTCCTTTCATCAATTCACACACAATTTGTTTCCTAAAGTTGATTTTTATTCCCCAAACGAAACATCACTCTTCCCACTTCTTCCCTGTGTTGTGCTTTCCTGTCCTGTCCAAGCTTCTGAGCTTTGTCTTTGGGGAAATCTTGCCCTTTTGATCTCATAAAGTTAAGGTTACAATGTTCTGAGGAGTGCAATGCTTCCTTAATTAAGCTTGTTGTTTTAGCTAAAATGTGAGCCACAGGAGTGAGTAGAGTTCTATGTCTGAAAGATATTTCAGAGCCATAGTCCAAAGGTTAGCTGCAGTCCCTATGAGATCAGAAAGTCTGGTCTTCGTTTTTATTTTTAATTTTGGTCCTCATTTTTTCCCTTTCTCTCCAACCTCATAAGTGATCCCTTTCAGCAACGGTGGATAGGCACCTTCTAGTTCTTTATCCCTCAGGGTGATGAAACCTTTGCATGTTCATTAGTCCTTTGGCCTAATTGTTTCCACGCATCTTTGATTCTTGTCATTCTTCTTTGCTTTGAATGGAGAGAGACCAGTAGTTGAACCCTACTTAGCATGTCAACTCTCTTCTGTTGTATTTACTACAAATCAGACACAAAAATAACACAGTACAAAATAACTACCCAATAAAACATTTTCCTTTGGTCAGAGTTCTGGATATTTTTCAGATACCAGAGTAAAAAATAAAAATCAAAGAACAATAAAATTAAAACATACAGGACTTATTCAAGAAGTTACACTATGCATACACTCACTCATGGCCGTTAAGTCGGAACCGTGGCTAACCCTCCGTTTGGTTTCTAAGGCTGTAAATCTGAGGAAAGGAAATTGTCCATCCTGATCCCGCAGAATCATTGATGGGTTTGAACTCCCACAGGGACATGGCCTTTGAGTTGGCAGCACAAGCCCCTCCAGACCAGAGCTCTCTTATATGTGTACAAGGAGACCTTAATTTTGAGAAAGTAACATAGAAAGTCTAGTATTAATTGCAATGAGATCTTAAGGAGGAGATTAACCATCGGTTATCTTAAGATAAGGAGCTCTGGTGGCTTAGTGGTAAGGAGGTGTACTGGTAACCCCAAAGCATGCAACTCACATCCACCAGCTCCTCCAGAAAAGAAGGCAGTCTCCTCCTGTGAGATTTACTGTCTCTGCCAACCCATGAAGGGTCAGCTATGGGTCAGTTCTGAATTGATGGTACACAACTATAATATTAAAGAAACCAATTGCCAACAGTCAATTGTGACTTACAGCAGCCCACATAGAACCCCAGTGAAGAAGTGGTTAAGTCCTGCACGGTTAATGAAAAGGTTGGTGGCTCAAACTCATCCTTGGCTCCTTAGAGAAAAGAAGGAGCAGTCTGTTCTGCTCCATTTTGTAAGGTGGACATGAGAAAAATGGACTCAAGAGCGCTCAACAACACCAGTCTTAAAGTGATTGGTTAAATCATGTCCCTCTTTGGGAGACCAGCTGACATCAGGCTACCAGGTGGTGGTCTCTGTGGCCGAGGTTGTCCCCACTCGTTCATACATTCGTACTCATTTGTACATCACAATTACTCAGAAGACGACAAAGGTTTAGGGTTACCATCTCAGCCAACGGGGCCAAAGAGTAAATTACCTTTTGGTAGATGAAATCTTAACACAAAATTAACTTTAAATGCCTTCATGGATAGGTACACACACATGAGGCTTGAAATGTTATGATCACTGTGTCTTCACTCTGTATCTTTATCTCTTTCTGGGTGTGTTCCACATCGGTCAGGGGTCTGTGTGAAATTTCCTGTTGAGTTTATTGTTAAAAAATGGCTTTCCTAGCCATTGACTTTTACTTTGACATGTGAACATATGGGAATATGTGAATAGGGTGTGCTAGCCTATCCACAAGTAGATTGGCTAGTCTTGGCATTAAATTGAGTCAAACCAGCAGCAGAATTGGAGGAACCTCACTATGAGGAAAGAACAAAGAAGAGAATGCACCATCTTTCAGAATCAGAGCCACAGCAACAGCAGATGAAGCAGAGGACAGAGACCCAACATGAGAGGGAACAGACCTTGGGACTGCTACCCCCACAGAACCAGAGCTAAGAGCCTTTTATCCAAGTTTGTTGGACAACTGGAGGAGAATGTGTGTGTGTGTGTGTGTGTGTGTGTGTGTGTGTGTGTGTGCGTGTGTTCATAATTGGCAGGACTGAGAACTTTGTAACAACGGCTAAAAGCCATCAGGCTCAAAGCTGACTTACCTGTGAGCACAAATCAGAAACCATCCTGACTGACTGACTGTTTTCTGCAATCCATTACTTGACTTCCCCCTCCTGGTTCTGTGTTGTCTGTGAGCTATTGTATTAGAGTTGGAACCCAGTAAAGCAGTAAGATTGGGTATTAGGATGAATGTAAAGAGATGCAGGGGTTATGGAGGCATGTCTGACCTCGTGGAATTGGTTCATGCTGTTGATGGGGACAATTCCCCTTTGTGAAATTGGTAAAGGTTTAGGTATGGCCATCTCCAAGCAGCCCTTGCTCTTTTGACACCTGTGTACCTGAACAATCTGACAATCTAGTCCTCAATTTATTTTTGCCCAAATAAGCCAAGTCTGCTGCCATCAAGTGGTTTCTGATTCCTGTTGACTCTCCATCAAGTTTCCAAGACAGCAAACCTTAATGGAAAGAGACTACCCCTATTTCTCCTGCAGAGCAGCTGGGGGGCTTGAAGACCTGACCTTTTGGTTAACAGTGCTACATGAAATGCACAATTGCCTACAAAGCAAGGCTGCGCTTATTATGAACATTACCACCTCTCTAAAAAATATCCACCACCGTTGAGTCAATTCCAACTCATAGAGACCACATGCGACAGAGCAGAAGGGCCCCATAGGGTTTCTGAGGTTTAACCTTTGTGGGAAGATAACGTCTCATCTTTCTCGTGCAGAGCAACTGGTAGATTCAAACTGCTGGTCTTTCAGTTAGCAAATCAACACTTAATGCCCTATGTTAGCAGAGAGCCTTGTTCACCATTAGCTGACTTAGCTCTCTTAGCAATGCTACAGTGCAAAGGTCCTGCTATTGCCCTCAGCTTACAGCTAAGTAGTCCAAGGCTCAAAGGGAATTAGAAGCAGAGTTTATCCAGCTCAGTGATGCTGGCTGGGAGGCCCCGCGAGAGAGGCGCTCTGACAAGGCCCTCCTCGACAGTCCCCTCTGATCCTCTCTCCTTTCCTGCTGGCTCCTTCTAAGTATTTGGGACACACACACAGATCCCCAATACACACAACATGCATGCACACGTGCACACACACAAACACTCACATATGTGAAATAAAAAATGTTGTTTGTTGTTGTTATGTGCCGTCGAGTTGCCTGCGACTCATAGCGACCCTATGTACAACAGCCCTAAACTCCGCTCTGTCCTGTGCCAATCGCACTGTCTCTGACACTCCCATCCCAATTATCCCAGTCACTGAATCAATCCACCTCATAGAGGGCCTTCCTCTCCTGCGTCATCCTTCCACCCTCCCAAGCATGATGTCCCTCTCTAAGGACCGGTCTCTCCTCACAACATGTCCAAAGTAAGTTAGACAGAGCCTCAGAATCCTTGCCTCCAAGGAGCCAACTGGTTTAACCCTCTCCAGGACAAATCTGTTTGTTTTCCTAGCAGTCCATGGTATTCTCAATACTCTTCTCCAGCACCACAGCTCAAAGGCATCAATTCTCCTTCTGTCCTCCGAAATAAAAAATAGTCATCTTAATTTTATTTCTCTTATCCATGGGTACAAAATTAATAGTAAAAGTCTGATCCACAAAAAAATGTAAAGGTCTTAACTTATTTCTTCCCTAGGAACTTAGAAACGATTTTGCAGCATTGCTAACATGGTTTTGTTTTAGTTTTTTTAAGCTCTCTTTTAACACAGTGGTGAGACAGGTTCCTCCCGCAGGATTGACAGCCTTAGAGACCTGATGGAAATTTGCAATGAGTTAGAATAGACTCAAAGGCAATGAGTCTTGGGTTGCTTATAGACTCTTTTGTTAAACAGAACAAAGGACAAAACAAAGATAACTGTCATGGACGAGGGATGCGGGAGGATCAGCTAGAAGCTGAAAGATCCAGACAACCAATCAGCATGCTTGTTGTCAGGGGACGTTGGGTTAAGTATGACTCATAAACCTAAGTGCCCATCAACAAACGAATGGCTAGAGAAGCTGTGGTATATTCGCACAATGAATACTATGCTGCATTAAAAAACAAGGAACTCATGCAATATTATTCAAAATGGTTGACTCTGGAGAACATTATGCTGAGTGAAATATCCCAGTCACAAAAGGACAAATATTACATGATGCCACTGTTGTAGAATGGGACTGTCCTTGGGGTTGGGGAGAGACTGAGTAAGATGGGTTCAATAATGTATACTGCACTGAAACAGAGGAGGGAGAGAACCGTCTAAAAGAGAGATGGAACTGGGTATTTCTGTCATCACAGGAGACTAGAGCGAGGGCTGCATGGTGGAGGGGACCTGGGGGAGGGTTTGTAAAACAATGAAAGAATCTTTTCTTTTACTTTTCCATAATTTTTGGACTCATGTACTTATAACTTGTTAGTCAAATTTGTGTCTTCTAGGTTGCAACACCCCCATGATACATCTTCAAGGATATGTACATGTACAGCCAAGCACAATCAATAAGAGTGCATCTGAATTCCAAAATCAATCTCCATAATAGTCTATGTGTTTCCTACTGCCAAAGGGGCCCTTTAGAGTAGTGAGAGAAGATCTTCACCCTGAAACCCACAGCGTCCCTTTTCAGCAGGAAGTAGCTAAGAGAATACGCCGTCCCCTTTTCCTTATGAATCAGGGTGAAGTCTCTCTCAGGGAGGAGTGATAGGGAATGGCAAAGGATACACTGACAAAGAAGATTAATCAGAACTGGCTTTGACAAGCACTGTGGCATTTGGACAAGAACAAACTGGGAGGAGGGTAGAGAGAATAGTGCAACAATGAATGAGTGGAAGCCCAAAATCTCTGTAAATGTTTATGAAAATTAATAAAATATAATTATAGAAAAAAAAAAGTATGACTCATAGTCACCGTGTGGACAACAGACTGGAACCCAGCCCTATCCTGTGCCATCCTCACCATCTGACACACTTGAGCCCATTGCAGAAGTCACTGTGTCAATCCATCTCATCGAGGGTCTTCCCTTCCTTTACTGACCCTCCACCTTCCCAAGTATGATGTTCTTTTCCATGGACTGACCCCCTTTCTAACAACATGCTCGAAGCATGTAAGATGAAGCTTCACCATCCTTGCCCCCAAGGAGCACCCTGGCTGCACCTTTTCAACATAGAGTTGTTTGACCTGTGGGCCGTCTGTGGGATATACAACACTCTTCCAACATCACAGCTCAAAGGCATCCATTCTTCTGTCATCGTTATTCATTTCACTTTCAGATGCATAGCAAGTAATTGAAAAGATTCTGTTTTGGATCAGGTGCGCTTTAGTCTTCAAACAGATATCTTTGCTCTCCAGCGCTTTGGAAACATTGTAAATTGAGGCTTGAATTTGTTTTTCAGTTCTTTCCGATTAAGAAATGCCAAGCAAATTCTTCCCTGTTTGTTTTCCAGTCCCAGCTTTTAGTACATTCCTTCATCGTGCTTTGCTCTGCCGTCTCACACGGTCCTTTGAAATTGGCTGTTCATCTCTTTTACTTCATTGCGTCTTCCTTTTAATCCAGAGGAGTTCATCTATGTGACTGAGAGATGAAGAAATTCATCACAAAATCATGTTGGTATGTCCAACCACAAACGAATGGATTGAGAAATTATGGTACATTCACACAATGGAATACTATGCAGCACACAGGAGCAATGACTTTGTAAATTATTACCTAACTTGAGCGGGACTGAAGAACATTCTGCTGAGTGAACTAACTCAGTCCCACAAGGATAAATATTGCATAAGACTGTTATTGTAGAGTATAAAGGATCCAAGGGAGGAGAGGATGGAAGCAGAGGGGAGAGGGGATTAATCACTGGCTTGTACAAGTTAATGAGTGGGGGTGGGGGGTGAGGGAAATTGAAAAGAATCTGTTCGAAGTTCTATTAGAATTTTGTAAATAAACTAATGAAAAGAAAACAAAATCATAGTTGGTGGCAGATCAATTCAACACTGTCGAAGGCAGGACGACAAAAATGGGGGGGAAAGCATGTTTGGAAAATGAAAGTAAATCCTGGTTTAAAAGGCTACAGATTGACTCCGGGACTGCTGACTATGTGGTCCTCAGCTATCGTCACCACTGCTCCAACCTTCCACTCAAGCTGCTGCAGTCACTGTATCAAGCGATCTGGTTGAGGGTCTTCCTCTCCTTTGCTGAGCTTTCCAAACACAATGTCCGTCTCCAAGGACTATTCTCTCCTAACAATAGGTCTAAAGTATGTGAGATGAAGTTTCGCCGTCTTTGCCTCAAATGAGCATTCTGGCTGCACCTTCTCCAAGA
Organism: Elephantulus edwardii; assembly: GCF_000299155.1. Lineage (NCBI taxonomy): Eukaryota > Metazoa > Chordata > Mammalia > Macroscelidea > Macroscelididae > Elephantulus > Elephantulus edwardii. The sequence continues at coordinate 1,048,718 of NW_006399836.1, read as the reverse complement.
CTCATCTGTCTGTTCTTTTCATAGTCTATGGGATATTCAGTACCTTTCTCTAACACCACAACTCAAAGGCATCATGTTATCCTTATTTGTGGTCCAGCTCTCAGACACATAACAAGGGGTGGTCTGAATCAGGCATACTTTAGTCTCTAATCTGATATCATGGCTCTTGTGCAATTTGCAGAAGTTTCTGACAGCAGACTTGCTCAATACAATACATCCCCTGAACTCCTGACTGATGTTACCAAGGGTATTGATTGTTGTTGTTTGTTGTTATGTGCCATTGAGTCACTTGTGACTCATAGCGACCCTATGTACAAGAGCTCTAAATACTGTTCTATTCTGTGCCAACCTAGCCATCTCAAACACACTTATTCCCACTGCTCCAGGCACAGAATTGATCCATCTCATTGAGGGTCTTCTTCTCCTTCGCCGCCCCTCCACTCTGCCAAACATGATGTCCCTCTCCAAGGACCAGTCCCTCCTTGAAACATGCCCAAAGTATGTCAGACGAACCTTCAGAATCCTTGACTCCAAGGAGCATTCTGGCTTCACCTTCTCCAGGACAAACCTATTTGTTCTCCTAGGGTATTGATTATGGGCAAAAATAAGATGAAATCATTGACAATTTCAATCTTTTCTCTGTCTATCAGTATGTTGATTATCCATGCCCTGGTTAGGCTATTGGTCTTCTTGATGTTGAGATGCAATCTGTATTGAAGACAAAGGGGTTGGATAGCTTTCTAATGGTGTAAATAAGGCATGTGACATCCTCACGAAGACTGAAATGAAAATGAGGTGTATAGAAGGCAAATTAGAGAAGAAATTGATCAGCTTTGTCATCTTGCTGTCCTTAAAGAGAGAGGTAGGGTCTCTAGCACAGAAGACAATGCGGGATGAGCTCAGGTTGATGGAGCCTGCAGCAGGGCCTGTCCACCAGGGAGCTAACACTTGTATCACCTGTGTAGGAAGAACCCAGAAGGCCCAGAGGCAGAGGGTGAAAAGTTGTCCTCATTAAGAGCTATAACTGAGGAACTCATGAAATATTATTCAAAATGGGTGAGCCAGAGGACATTATGCTGAGTGAAATATCTCAGACACAAAAGGACAAATATTGCATAATGCCACTGTTGTAAAATGGGACTGACATCGGGGGAGGCTGAGAAAGATGGGATAAATTAGGTCTACTGCATTGAAACAGATGAGGGAGAGAACTGTTTAAAAGGGATATATGATTAGGCATTATTGTCATGACAGGAGTCCAGAATGAAGGCTGCATAATGGAGTGGACTTGCGGGGAGGGATTGTATAACAATGAAAGAATTTTTATTTTGCTTTTCAAAGAGAAGAACGAACTGGAGGGGAGGAGTGGGCAGGGAGAAAAGTGCAGCAATGAATGAATGAAAGTCTAAAATCTCTGTAAATTTTCATTAAAATTAATAATAGTAATAACAATTTTTTAAAAATGGGGGGGAAAGAGCTGTAACTGAGTTGTAGCTTGTTATTTCTCTGATGAATGTCATAACTGTGAGTACAATCTGTGAGTTCTGTGCGGCTACTGCAATGTCTCCTCAAATCCATCTGAGAAGCAGAGAGGTATGTGAGAAAGATAGCCCGTGTCAGCATTGGAAAGAGTGTAGAGTGTGGAGACATCTCTGACTGCTGCCTCAGAGCGATCACCCTTGGGAGGTTTATCTTGATTCTTCAAGCCCCTTGTGAAATAGAGGAGGTCCCAAGACACCTAAGTGCTGCTTACAACAGTGAGGCCATAGGACGGAGCAGAACTGTCCTGCAGGGTTTTCTGGGCGGTCTCGTTTTCCTCATGCAGAATTGTTGTGGTTTGAACCTCTAGCATTTTGATTAGAAGCCAAGAATCTAAACACTCTACTACCAGGGCTCCAAAGGACCCTAAAAGAAAAACTATTTGAGAATCTCTTGGAGAAGTATTTCGCCACCCGCCCTACAAACTGCTGAGAGATGCCCTTCCTCCGCTCCAACAAACATCTGAGACTTTAGCTCCGGAAAGAGTCACTCACAGGTCCCCGGGTTGGACATGCCAGGGCAGCAGCTCCAATCAAGTGGACATTGATTGTGGACTGCAGAGGCACTTGGCCCCCGTCTTCTCCTACACTGAGCACCAGAAACCTGGAGCAGCACTGGAGGACCCTGGGACAGAAATCCTGAAGACAGCCCAGAAGTTTCCACACTTAGTCTTCCATCAGCTTTACCTTGCAGCTAAATGGTTTGCACGAACTATTCACAAAGTTGTTCTCTCTTTGAATCATACGTGGTCAGCCAATGAGGGTGAAATGTCTGAGGAACGCCTCTTAAAACAGAAGCAGCTGTCGCCTGTAGGAATCCGAAGTTTCTGATTCTATAAAGATTGAAAAAAAATACATAAAAGGTTACCCATTGTCAAGACTAAGCCCTTAGTCACTCTTCAAACCTGGACTAACACTCACCCCATGGCAGCCAGACAAGGCCAACAGTCACACCAACGGAACCCCACGAAATTAAAAAGGCAGCATTGCAGAGACAAGGCTAAGACAGTAGCTGTTGTTAGGTGTCATTGAGTTGACTACTGTCCATCGCGACCTGTGGACAACAGATCTGACCCCTGCCCTGTCCTGTGCCGGCCTCACGATCTCTGACACACTTGAGTCCATTGCAGCAGTCACTGTGTCAATCCATCTCATTGACGGTCTTCCTCTCTGTTTCACTGACCCTCCACCTTTCCAAGCATGATATCCTTTCCCAAGAAATAGCCTCTCCTGGAAACATGTCCCAAGTATCTGAGATGAAGTTTTGCCATTCTTGCCTCCAAAGAGCTCTCTGGCTGCACTTTTCCCAAGATATACCTGTACTGACAGATCAGAAGGCAGAGAGGGGTAGAAAAGACAGATGAATGGAGATGAGAATCATAGAGAACAAGAGGGCAGAGTTCAGTTACAGTGTGAGTATTACTGTTAAAAGCAAGATATGTATGAAGGATTATATAGAATATCAGTTGGCGCTCTCTCTCTTGCTCTCTCTCTCTCTCTCTCTCTCTCTCTCTCTCTCTCTCTCACACACACACACACACACACACACACACACACACACACCAGCTCTCATTGATATCTTGTTGTTGAATACCAACATGTCAGAACTGACCCATAGTAGACCCTCCAGCGGGTTTTCAGAGGCAGTTAATCACACGGGAGGAGATCGCCCATCCTTCTCCTGCAGAGCAGCTGGTGGACCCAAACCACATGCATTCAGGATCACAGCGCAGCCTCTTAGCACTAGGCCACCAGATGGTCCTCCCATTAATATTGTGATGAGACACTGCAACATGGAAAACAATAAGTAGCTATTTTAAAAATGAACATTCGGAAAACAGATTAAAAAAAAACCTCTTGGAAATTAGAACTAAAGTAGCAGAATTGGAAAAAACAAATAAAAATCTCTTAATAGAAGACTAGGAAGAAAAAGTTGAGAAGCCTCGTAAAAGGTAAAGAAAACAAAATAAAAACAGAAAAAGGAAAAAAAAAACGAAGTTGAAGACTAGCCCTGGAGACCTAGGATCCTGAGTAATAAGAGTTTTGTAAAGAGGAGAAAAGAATTAGAGCGAAGGAGAACGTCACAGAAGCGATCCAGAAAATACGTGACTAACAGAGTTTGCAGGCAGAAAGGGCCCCCCACCGAGTGCCAGCACATGTGACAAAGGCTGCAGAATGGGACACTGGAACTCTGGGGCTAAAGGGTCAGAATATCACAGACAGAAGAGAACAGACGACATACAACGGTCCAGAATGGTTCTGGGTGCCCACCAACACTGTGGCAGCTGGAGGATGTGACTTCCCTGTGTGGGATTCCTCCTCAGCTGAGTGTTGGTCAAGTGTGGGCCTCAAGCCAAGATTTTGAAAGTTACCCTTTCTCCAAGAAGCCTGCAGGGCAGGCCCAACACCACCTTGCAACGTAGGGCATGAGGATCCAACCCGGAGAGAGGTCAGGAGCGTCCACAGGATGCTGGCATGCCCAGGGGACCCAGTGGCCCAGGCCTGCAGAAGCCAGTCCAGGTGGGAGCACGTGGCTTAGACGCAGATGTATGCAGGTGCTACCTGTGATTCCCACTGCCTCTAGAAATGCCCTTGACGGGGAATGGAACACGTGGTGAGCTGGCCCAGATCGCTGGCTGCACCGACTTGGTCTCGACCATGAACTGGTGAAGCCTGGACCAACTGCAGGCACTTGTTCCACCTTCTCGACCTGTCCAGCTTCTCCTAGGCCATGAGCTCAGAAGCAACTCAGTCTCCAACCATTTCCTGTGGACACTCAGGCCCCCGTCCTACCAGATGACCAGACAGGGAATCCCTGAGTCCCCCAGGCTTTGACCATGACCTTGCCCAGGACTAGCCTGTTGCAAACCGGACACAGAAAGAAAGCAGGGACATGGAGAAATGAGTTCAGAAAAAGAGGGAAGGCCAAGGCAGAGGTGCTCTGACAGTATAGCACTGTGAAAAAGGCCCCTTTCTTAGTCTCCCTATGGTTTTTATTTAGTTTCAGACAATCATCCTAAAAAATTTCAATCTCTGGAGACGTTATTTTCCTTAAACTTAAGTGTTGCCAACAAAAACAATGGGTAAGCTTAATCTTAAACTAAGACCAAAGCTCAGACACAGCGTCACCTGGGGTGGGAGGCTGGGTGGAAATCTCTGTTTGCAGAGGGCATCCAGTCTCTCCTCCGGGACGTGGGGGTGGGCTGGGCAGAATTCCCTATTTGCAGAGAGTGCTCAGTCCTGTCTGAACTCCGATCTCAGCTGTGGCCCGGCTGTCACTATGCCGGGGAATCCACATTTCTCCCCTTCGGTTGATTAGGCATCACTTAGTCATCAAGGTAATTAGTTTCTCTTTCTTTTTCCATTATTCTTTTTTCTCTTTGCATTTTCCACCCTTGATATAAAAACACAAAAATGAGAATTATAAGACAAAACATGATTACAGAAGAACTTCCAAAAATTTGGATTTGATCAAAGGGATTAAGATTAGAGATTCCTTCAGCAATTTTTTCCCAGAAAATCAGTATTACTAAATTTCCTCAATTGTTCATTAAAAGTATCATTAATCTGGCGAGCTCTGGTGGCCTAGTGGCAAGAAATTGCAACTGCAATCTCAGAGGTGCATGGTTCGAATCCACCAGGTGCTCTGCTGGAGAAGGAGGAAAAATCACCTTCTGTACCAGTCAGGTCTGCTTTGATGGTACACACAAAATATAATGAAATAAAATAAATTTTAAAAAGTATCATTAATCTGAGCTTGTAACTTTAATATCTCAGTTAAATTATCATGATTCATGATATGTTCGTGAACTTTATCCCAATGCCATTCAGTATTATTCCATACAACAGGGGTCACACAAAATTGAGTAGGATTCTAGTCACATTTTAGCTTCAATTATCTCTGTAAATTAGTGATATGATCACCCATCATAACTACTGACTGTTCTAAATCGAGAATTGATTTCAGAATCTGTTTGTCTTTGAGATGACCATAATTTTTCAGAATCACTGTGCCATTGTTTGACATAATCTACTGTTGGAACACCTTGATACAGAGTAACTCCTGCAGTAGCTGCTGTAGCTGTTATTGCTATGATCCCCAAAACAGCAGCAATTAGGCGAGCTCTGGTGGCCTAGTGGCAGGAAATTGCACTGCAATCCCAGAGGTGCACGGTTCAAATCCACCAGATGCTCTGCTGAAGAAGGAGGAACAATCGCCTCCTGTACCAGTCAGATCCAATTTGACGGTACACACATAAAATAAATAAAAATTTTAAAAAAACAAAACACAAAACAGCAGCAATTAATGCTCTAACAAACCTCTTGCTTGTATTAATAACTGATTCACAAGATGCTCTAAAAGCATCATCTCAGGACATGACTGCCATTTACAACCAAAATTAACAGGAAGCCATGACCCAATTCTAGATCTCCATATAAATATACACATATACTCTTATTAGGTGGTAGAGAAACAGAAAAATTTAAACAAGTATACAGAGAACATTTATTGCAAGTCAAAGTTAAATTATCTGCTCCTATTTAATAACTCCTTTTAAGAAAACATAGGCTATCTACAACCAGGAGAAGATAAAATAGATGAATGGGACCTTCTAAGAATCAAATCCCTATGCACATCCAAAAACTTCTCCAACAGGATAAAAAGGGAAGCCACAGACTGGGATAAAGCATTTGGTAATGACATGTCAGATAAGGGACTTATATCTAGAATTTATAAAATACTTGAGCACCACAACAAGATAAAGGTAAATAATCCAATTGAAAAATGGGCACAGGATATGAACAGACACTTCACCAAAGAAGACATTCAGATGGCCAACAAGCACATGAAGAAATGTTCAAAATCCCTAGCTCTAAGAGAGATGCAAATCAAAACAACTGTGAGATATCAGCTCACCCCAGTCAGAATAGCAAAATTTAATAAAACAGCAAGCAACAAATACTGGCGAGGTTGTGGAGAAACTGGAAACCTTATTCACTGTTGGTGCAAGTGTAAAATGGTGCAACCACTGTGGAAGGTGGTATGGCACTTTCTCAAAAAGTTGCAAATAGAGATACCATTTGACCCAGCAATTCCACTACTGGGAATATACCTAAAGAGACCATAACCTACATCCAAACAGATATATGCACACCCATGTTTATCGTGGGTTCACAATAGCAAGGAGTTGGAAACAACCCAAGGACCCATCAACAAAGGAATGGCTAGAGAAGATGTGATATATTCACAAGGAATACTACCCTGCGTTGAAAAACAAGGAACTCATGCAATATTATTAAAAATGGGTGACCCTGGAGGACATTATGCTGAGTGAAGTATCTCAGTCACAAAAGGACAAATACTGCATGGTACCACTGTTGTAGAATGAGACTGACATGAGGATTAGGGGGAGACTGAGAAAAACTGGATAAATTATGTATACTGCATTGAAACAGATGAGGGAGAGAATAATTTAAAAGCGATATATGATAGGGTATTATGATTATCACAAGAGTCCAGAATGAAGGTTGCATAGTGGAGTGTACTTGGGGCGGTGGGAGGGGTGCGAGGGGATTGTATATGAAAGAAAGAATTTTACTTTTCAAAGAGAGGAGGGGGGTGAGGGGGGGCAGGAAGAAAAGTGCAACAATGAATGAATGGAAATCCAAAATCTCTGTAAATTTTCATTAAAATTAATAAAATAAAATAAAAAAACCCCAACACCCAAAAATATAGATTAACACAGCAAGCATAGCTAAAAACAAATTCTTGGAGGACATTTGTTGCTGTGTTCTTAATCACTTTCCCCCTTACACTATCAGCTTCGTTATCTGGCCCCAAGTCAGAGTCTCTGCTTTCCTGGTCTCTGGTCGCAGTCTTCTCTTTTGTTGTTTCTTTAAGGTCATCAGATTCATCCATTCTACAATTCTATCTTCATTGAACTACGGCTTCTTTCGGCTTATCTTGGAGTTTCACGTTCCTGAATGATACCCACTGCGTTTCTGTGCCTGTGGAAATATATGCAAAGCCTCGACCCTAATGAATGACAAATCCCTTTTTCTATTCGCTAGAGATTCTCTAAAATATATATGTGCTGATTCAGCTCTTTGATTGATTGTAACACCCAACGTCTTTCAGCTGGAGTTTCTCTTTTCTCACTCTTGTTGTTAAGTGCCCTCGAGTCGTCTACGATGACTCATTAGAAGTTAAAAAAAATTTAAAATAAATAATGGTTTTTGTAAAATTATTTGAGGAGATGTTATTCATCCTATCTCATCTCCCTCCCTTTTGTTTTTTCAGCATAATTTGTAAAGTCCAATTAGCCCTTTTTATTATAGTTTGGTTTTGGGTATTATAAAGAATACCAGTAATATGTTCAATGCTTTCCTTTTTTTGAAAAACATTTGTGTTGATCTTGCAATAATATAATAATAACATACAATTCAGCCTGTTGAACAGAAGTCAAATTAGTTTTAACTACTTTATTATCTTACCATTAGTATAACCTGTATATCTCGTCTTATTAGCATCTGTCTAATAAGCATTAGCTGTAAGGGGATAAGTTTTCATCTTTTCTGATAGAATCCAGTTATTTTAATGAATTATAATTGTTTATTTTGCAGATATGAATTAGAAATCTTACCTATGTAATTAGAAAAAGCAGTTTGCCAAATTTTCAGACATTTTCTATAAGTGATGAATTTGGGAAGTAGTAAACAGGACTATAATTTCAAGTGGATCAGACATCAACAATTGTCTTAACCATAGTTGTCTTTTAATAATTAAATCACAATTTTTTCAACATAAGTAATAATTTTATTATACTCATTTCCCCCAAATAACCATTCTAATATTTTTTTTATTTTAATGAACATTTACAGAGA
>NW_006399836.1:1037790-1039966 GCF_000299155.1 Elephantulus edwardii | reverse complement strand
ACTGAGATATTTCACATTCTAATCTTTTTTTTCCTTCTTAATATATTCCTCTACGTCCTATTGCCCTGGTGTTCAAGTTGCCGTACTGCGGTCACTTTTGGTTGTTGTGAGGCTGAACCCTGTGACACTGATGTGTCAAATGTGTTAATGGTTGGCTGACCAATGCGGACAGACAGTAGTGTGGAGCTCCCCGAATAAAACAAGCTTGGAAGGAGGAGTAGCATCCACTTCCATAATAGATTGCCTCCGGAAACCCTATGAACCTGGAGAGAGAATGAGAGACACCCAAGCGTCGAGGACTCTCCTTCATAGGGTCACTATGAGTCGCTTGCGACTCGACGGCACTTAACAACAACAACAACAACAACAACAACAACAACAACAACAACATAAAATACCAGTAGGAGAATGTAAAGAATGAGTAATTATTAATATAACAGATATTTTCATGTCTATATGACTTACATGGGCATCATTAATTCTTTGTTCTATAATTTGTAGTTCTTTTTCCTTTGTTAAGGGCCACTATTAAACCCATATTGGATTATCAGTTAACTAAGTTAATGGAAAGGCAAAGCATAGAACAGTGGTCTTCATTATAAATTTGGATAGCCTAATCCTCTTCTTTTAACTCATGGTTTCTGTGATGCTGAAGACTGTGACAGTGATGTGCCAATCGTGGTAATGGGTACCCATGGTGGACAGCGTTGGCTGGTTGGAGCTTCCCAACTAAATCAAGCCTGGAAGCAGGAGCGGCATCCACTTCCAAAATGGCTTGCCTCCGGAAACTCTATGTAGGAACAGTGCTCAGGCCGTTCGTTCACAGGGTCGCTATGAGTCGTCTACGACTCGACGGCATCAAGTAACAACAACAATCCTCTTCTTTTAGTTTGCTTGGCTCCACAATCAACACTCTTGGCACCAGTAGCCAGGAAATTAAAAGGCGTATTGCCATGGGAAAATCTGCTGTTAGGGACTTCTCCAAAGTACTGAAGAGCAATGGTGTCTCTCGGGAGACTAAGGTGAGTCTGATACAGGCAATGGTCTTTGCAATCACTTGTTATGTGTCAGAGAGCTGGACAATGACTAAGGAGGATAGAAGGAGAATTGATGTCTTTGAGCTGTGGTGCTGGAGAAGAGTATTGAAGGTACCGTGGACTGCTAGGAAAACAAACAGATTCATCCTGGAGAGGGTTAAACCGGGTGGCTCCTTAGAGGCAAGGATTCTGAGGCTCCATCTAACATCCTTTGGACACGTTGTAAGGAAAGACCGGTCCTTGCAGAAGGACATCATGCTTGGGAGGGTGGAGGGACAGAACAGGAGGGGAAGGCCCTCTATGAGGTGGATCGATTCATTGACAGGGGTAATCTGGATGGGAGTGTCGGAGGCAGTGCGATTGGCACAGGATAGAGCAGAGTTTAGGGCTATTGTACATAAGGTCGCTATGAGTCGCAAGCGACTCGACAGCACATAACAACAACAACAGCAATCCTCTTCTGCTATGATTAACTTTGGGTTCTTTGAAGCTGACCATCCCTTGTTGTTTCTTTCCTAATCCTCACCACGGAGATAGCTCATGTTTTACATCATTGTCTTAGCCTGCTCTGATATTGTAGGAATTTGCAAAGTGGCTCCCCACTGAGCTAACAAATCTCTTCCCCATAACGTAACTGCAGTATCTGCAATGAAAGGCTGTATTTTGCTATCTGTCCTTCGGGTCCTTCACATTCTAACATATATGCACTTTGTTTTACTCCTGTCATAGTCCCTATTCCTGTAAAAGTAACAGAGACATCCTTTAATTGCAACTCACTAGGCTAGTAATGAGTAGCAATAATGGATACATCAGCGCCAGTGTCAACTAATCCTTGAATTTCATATGCTTCTAATTTTACAGTCATTGAGGACAGGTATCATTAATGGTTGTTGTTGTTGTTGTTATGTGCCGTCTAGTCTTTTGCAACTCATAGCGACCCTATGTACACAGCCCTAAACCCTGCTCTATCCTGTGCCAATCGCATTGCCTCTGACACACTCATCCTGATTACCCCAGTCACTGAATCAATCCACCTCGTAGAGGGTCTTCCCCTCCTGCGCTGTCCCTCTACCCTACCAAGCATGATGTCCCTCTCCAAGGCCCTGTCTCTCCTTACAACATGTCCAAAGTATGTCAGA
>NW_006399836.1:1035603-1037420 GCF_000299155.1 Elephantulus edwardii | reverse complement strand
ACACTCTCAATCTCTTCGCCATCCATCCTGATGCTACCGATTGGTCCAGTGGTGAGAATCTTTGTCTTCTTGACATTGAGCCTCAGCCCATACTGAAGGCTGCAGTCCTTGACCCTCTGCAGTAAGTGCATACGTTTTTGCCTGTAGGAAGCCCCAAGGCAGAGCCAAAAACGGTCATTAATGGTAGTATTCCAATATTAGTCCCAGTACTGCCAAACCTTCCTTGTCTTTTTATTGGAGCTGCCCTTTGTTTCATATAAGGTAGGAGCAATAATTGAGCTATTCTCTGGCCTTTTAACAAGGTTGGATGTTGTCAAGTAGACATCGTTATGATTATTTCCTCATTATAATCGGGATCTATCACCCCAATATGTACAAATATTCCTTTACTTATTAAACGAGTTCTTACTATACTCAATCTTACGATTTCTATAGGGTCTTATTTCCACGGAATAGCCTTTGTTTACTGGATATTGAAGATAACTCGCTTGTTTGAAAGCCTTTAGTTTGTTTTCCTTGTTAAGGGCCACTGCCTGCCCTGAGCCTCTTCTCAGAGGCATCTCTTTATTATAATGAACACGGCACTTATGCTTGGAAAAAATGGCTTTGTTTCTTATCACTTTAGAAAGTCTAACTTTTTGGATTTTACAGGTAGTCAGTCGAGAGTATTTGACTTTTATGACGCATCTTTTTATAATTTCTGTTCTTTACATTTTACCCTGGGAACAAAATTACATATTCTTTTTTTTTAAATCATTTTAATGAGCATTTACAGAGATTTTGGATTTCCATTCATTCATTTCTGCACTTCTCTCCCCGCCCATCCCCCCCAAATTACATTTTCTTTCTTACCTGTTTTGATCACATTATCTATGTATCTTCTAGTTTGTTTATTTATCTTCACTCTATTACTTACTCTGTGGCCCTTTTTAATCTTCTAAATGAAGAGTTTTCTTTTATGTAAGCTTCATTCTTATACTTTTTAACTTTTCTTATTTTACCGAAATTACCAGATTATATGAACTCAAAACTATTACCACATTTAACTTAAGACAAAAAACAAAGAAACAACAAACTTAAACAAAAACCAAAACAATCAACAAAAATACTTATAGGCTTCTGCTTTGAGATTTATCACTTTCCCCCCCTTTTTCTTCTTTTTCTGAACCATATTTTAAATTGTACATAATTTCCCAGGAAGAGCACTATTTGGGTCAATGCATGCCAATTAAGAGAAAATAATAATTCAGGATTGCATCTTCTTAAGGCTCTTTCTAAAGGTGACTAAGGCTGTTTCTTGCCTCCAGCTTTCCCCTTCTCTAATGTAATATCACTTAATTCATATTCATGCAAAGATTCAGCCATCTCTGCAAAATTATTTTATTATGTGTACAATCCTGCATGGTTATAATTACTATTCTTATCAAAGCCAATACTGGCCGAAAAGCAATAGCAATTTGTTCTTTTTGATGTGATCTTTGTAAATCTCTTATAACATTATGCCAAGTTTCTTTTTGTCTTTTTAAAAAAAAAATTACTATTAATTTCAATGAAAATTTACAGACTTTGGGTTTCCATTCACTCATTGTTGCACTTTTCTCCCCTCCCAACCCTCCCCCCAGTACACTCCCCTCTTGGAAAAGTAAATGAAAAATTCTTTCATTGTTTGACAAACCCTCCCCCAGGTCCACTCAACTATGCAGCATTTGCTCTGGACTCCTGTCATGACAAAAATACCTAATTATATATCCCTTTTAAACAGTTTTCTCCGTTATCTGTTTCAATGCTGTATATATTATTGAACCCATCTTTCTCAG
>NW_006399836.1:1032914-1035373 GCF_000299155.1 Elephantulus edwardii | reverse complement strand
CACTTAGGTTGTTTCCAACTCCTTGCTATTGTGAACAAAGCCACGATAAACGTGGGTGTGCATATATCTGCTTGGATGTCATTTATGGTCTCTTTGGGTTATATTCCCAGTAGTGGAATTGCTGGGTCAAATGGTATCTCTATTTGCAACTTTTTGAGAAAGCGCCATAGAGACTTCCACAGTGGTTGCAACATTTTACACTCACACCAACAGTGAATAAGGGTTCCAGTTTCTCCACAACCTCGCCAGCATTTGTTTCTTGCTCTTCTGTTAAATTTTGCTATTCTTACTGGGGTGAGATGATATCTCATAGTTGTTTTGGTTTGCATCTCATTTAGAGCTAGGAATTTTGAACATTTCTTCATGTCTGACTGTCTTCTTTGGTGAAGTCTCTGTTCATCTCCAGTGCCCATTTTTCTATTGGATTACTTACCTTTATCTTGCGGTGTATGCCAAGTTTTAAAATCCAGTTGAGATCTACCAGCTGGCTGAAACCAGCAACAGTGTTTTTTCAATACATTTAAACACCTGCAGAAAAGATTTTTCTTTCATTTTTACCCGGGAGCTCTTAAGCAGCCACTTTAAGAGAGAAATATATTGAGCTTCAGAGGATGCCTCTTTCCTCATGGCTCTTTTTTCACTTCTTCCTCAGAGGTGTTTTTTTTGTTTGTTTTGTTCTGTTTGTTTGTTTTGTAAACAATTTACTTCAGAGGTTGGGGAAAATCTCCATGAATTTTTTCCCTTCTAATTCTTCCCTTACGAAGGGGTGAGGCAATAAATCCTCATGAAACTTCATCTGATTGTGCCCTTAACTTCTAAGGGGTGAGGGAACCCTCATGACTCTGCCTGAAGAATATTTTCCCAAGAGACTTGACTTAACTTTCGGTTTCCCCGTGCCAGAGAGAGAGAGAGAGAGAGAGAGAGACTGCGGCTTCTTTCAGGTCCCTGGTTCGGGCATCAGATGTTGCAAACCGGACACGGAAAGAAAGCAGGAACACGGGGAAATGAATTCTGAAATAGAGGGAAGGTTGAGGCAGAGGTCCTCTCACAGCTTAATGCTTTCTTAGTCTCCCTATGGTTTTAATTTAGTTTCAGCCAATCATCCTAAAAAAGTTCACTCTCCAGAGACTATATTTTCCCTAAACTTAAGTGTTTCCAACATAACAATGGTTAAGCTTAATCTTTAAACTAAGACTAAAGTGCAGACATGGCATCCCCTCAGGTGGGAGGCTGGGCAGGATTCTCTGTTTGCAGAGGCGCTCAGTCCTGTCTGGACTCTGATCTCAACTGTGGCCCGGCTGTCACTATGCCGGGGAATCCCTACCATTCCAAAGAAAGGTGACCCAACAGAGTGCGGAAATTATCGAACGATATCATTAATACCACATGCAAGCAAGATTTTGCTGAAAATTATCCAGAAACGATTAGACCAATATGTCAACAGAGAACTGCCAGATGTGCAGGCTGGATTTAGAAGAGGTCGTGGTACTAGGGATATTATAGCTAATGTTAGATGGATCTTGGCAGAAAGCAGAGAATACCAGAAGAATGTCTATCTGTGCTTCATTGACTATGCAAAGACTTTTGACTGTGTGGATCACAACAAGCCATGGCTGACTCTGGGGAGAACGGGAATCCCAGAACAATTGATTGTGCTTATGTGAAACCTATACTTGGACCAAGAGGCAGTCGTGAGAACAGAGCAAGGAGACACCACATGGTTCAAAATCAAGAAGGGGGTCCACCCAGGATGTATTTGTCTCCATACTTTTTCAATCTGTATGCAGAACAGATCATCCGAGATGCTGGCTGTATGAGGAGGAATGTGGCATCAGGACTGGTTGAAGAATCATTAACAAATTGTTTTATGCAGATGACACATCCTATTTGCTGAACTGAGGAGGACCTGAAGCGCTTGCTGCAGAATGTCAAGGACTGCAGCCTCCTATATGGATTGAAGCTCAACATCAAGAAAACAAAGATTCTTACCACTGGGTCAATTGGCAGCATTAGTATGGATACTGAAGAAATTAAGGTAGTTAACAGTTTTAGTTTACTTGACTCCACAGTCAACACTCTTGGTAACAGCAGCCAGATATCAAGAGAAGAATTGCCTTAGAAGTCACCTGTGAGGGACCTCTCCAGAGTACTGAAGAGCAACGATGTCAGGCTGGAGACTAAGGTGCGCCTGATCCAGACTATAGTCTTCTCAATTACGTGCTATGTATTGGAGAGTTGGACAGTGATTAGGGATGATAGAAAGAGAATTGATGCCTTTGAACTGTGGTGCTGGAGAAGAGAGTCCAATATACCATGGACTGCTAGGAGAACAAACAAGTTTGTCCTGGAGAGGGTGAAGCCAGAACGCTCCTGGAGTCAAGGATTCTGAAGCTTCGTCTGACATACTTTGGGCATGTTGCAAGGAGGGACTGGTCCTTGGAGAGGGACATCATGTTTGG
>NW_006399836.1:1026635-1031296 GCF_000299155.1 Elephantulus edwardii | reverse complement strand
AACAACAACAATAACAACAACAATATATGTATTTTACACGTCTTCCTGTGTGTGAAATATTTTAGAATACAGAAAAATGTGGACAAATATTTGTTAGTCTAGAATGCAGCCATTGCAGGAGGAAATGCAGCTCCATATGCTGGTGGGTGTCTGTAGTCTTGTAAGGACCGTGGGCGTGTGCTGAGAACCTGCACAGACTAGGGAGTTTGTTTCCAGGTGAAAGGGCACAGATGGTTTTAGTTTTCCATTTTCTCATCTGTATTTTCCAGTTGCTTTACAGTAAACACAGCTGACTCACGTAATAGAGTGAACACGTAAGTCAAACATAAGACACTTTACTCTAGCCTCTTGTTTGAACTTGGGGAAGGTGCAGCCATTCACAGAGCCAGGCCTGGACGTCCTGGGTGGACGGACCCTGGGTGTGAATGCTGGTGGCAGCACTCACGAGCTGTGTGACCTTGGGGACATTACCTCAGCTCCTGGAAACTGAGAAGGTGTTTCCCAAGCCTTCTTCCATGGACTGGTGTGTATCATCCAGGGTTCAGCCCACACCGGGCACCCTGAGGTGCTCACTGTATCCTTCCCTGGAGGTTGCCCGGCCCAGCCCAGTGCCATCCAGCTCCCAGAGGAAGCTCATAGTGGGGGAGGTGCAGAGTTGGGGTTCTGGGGGAGCTTCCTTGGTCGGATGTGGATGAGTGGGGAAGCCCTGGGAGGGGGGCTGGGTGCTCCAGATAAGGGGGCAGAATGTGCAAAAGCATAGAGATGTACATGTAGGGTCGTCAGCCTTGAATGACAAGTTAAAGGCGTGGATTGGTCTCTAAGTGGGAGCCAGCAGGGGTCCTGGGTGGGGAGGGCCGAGGTCAGAGTGGGAAGGACAGTCGGAAGGGACTAGAGGGAACTGGGGCCCCTTAGGAGCTCTGGTCACTGGCCAGGCTCAGGCAAGAGCTCGAAGATGAAGAGGAGGGAGGTGGGCGTGTGGACACAGCTGAGAGGAGCGTCCAGGGAGAATTCAGACCAGTTGAGCGGCCGACTGGCCATCTGTGAAGACAGGTGACCTTCACCTGGCAGGATCCCGGGTGCTCGTTCTCAGTGCGCCACTTTGGCTCCGCTGTGCTGCAGACACTGGGGACAGAAAGTCCTCCCCGAAAAGGCGGTCAGGGGGTCAGTGCCTTCCTGCAGCGAGGACAAGCCCGAAAGGGAGCCCTGCTTCCTCTCATTTAAAAAAAATCCAGAACTTAATTGTGGTTTGGGTGAAAGTTTACAGAGCAAAGTGGTTTTCTTTTCAAGAAGTTTTATACTTTGTTTCATAACAGTAGTTGCGACTCCTCCTTTCCGGACGGGCCTTCCGGGCACGCAGGTTGGCACCGGGCCGTCCAGGCACCTCCGGGGGGGCGGGGCTGGAGTACTAGGGCGTGGCCTCATGGCACCTCCGGGGCGTGGCTGAGTCCGGGGGCGTGGTTTCGTGTCACCCCAGGGGCGGGACTGGGGTCAGAGGGGCGTGGCCTCTTCTCACCCCAGGGGCGGGGGCTGGAACCTGCGGGGGTGTTGCTTTGGGTACATTGGGGAGTGTCTGAGCCTGCGGGGGCGTGGCATCCAAGCACCAGGCGGGAGCGGAAGCTGTGGGGGCGTGGCTTCAGGGCATCCGGCGGGAATGGCGGCACGGGGGCGTGGTTTCAGAGCATCTGGCGGGACTGGACCCTTCGGGGGCGTGGCATCACGGCACCTTCCCTCCGGGCTGGCGCCCTCTGAGGCGTGACCTCGGGCACATCCGGGGCGTGTCTGAAGCTCGCGGGGGCGTGGCCAGACAGAAGCCTCTGACATGCACCTTAGGTAACTGCCTGGGGCCACCACCACGCTTTGGGAACACATGGAAATGTTCTAATTAAAGTTTTTTATTCATAAGAAAAGGGAACTGTAATTCAGCCTAGATTATTGCTGTCCTTATGTTGTTGATTGCCTTCGAGTCGAGCACGATTCTATGACGACCCTATGAACAAAAGGCCTGAGCCCCTCTGCAAGTACCGACATTTAATCCAAGTATACAGAGTTTCCGGAGGCATGTTGTTTAGGAAGTGGATACCTCTCCTGCTTCCCAGTCCTTATGATGATGTAATTGAAATGTTATTTTTAATTCAAGAAAGGGTCTGACAGGGCTAGAGTCGGCCCCAACCTTCTGCATATTGGCTGATGGGTTAGCACTGTCCTCTGCGTGAGCTTGCCATCGCTTCATCCCCCGCGCCGCCAGGGCGTCGCTATAAAAGTACCAGCCCCGTCCCCCCATAAAAGAAGTCCTCGTGGGCGCTGACCACTCCTCACGGAGGCTGCAGGTCATGGGGAACCTGCAGCATGATGTGGCTGGAGCCGTCTGAGCTGCAGTGACAAAGCCAGCGGCCCCAGGCGGACAGGTGACTGTGGGGGCCGCCTTTCAGGTAGTACCACGGCTTTGGGGGCACCAGGGTGACGTCCTCATCCGTCCCACACCACATTGTGCCCATTTTACAGGTGAAGACACAAACCGATCAGAACGTGGTTGAGCAAGACTGCAGCTCTTGGGAGAGGGCGGCCCCCTCCAGAGAAGGCACCTAAAGGGGTTATGGCCACAGCGAAGTCTGGTGGCCCAGTGGACAGGGATCTCCGTCAACCCAAAGGCGCACGGTTCTAATCCACCAGCTGATCTACGGGGTGGCAGGAAGATGAGCAATCTCGTCCCGTGTGATTTAAAGGCGTCGGAGCCGGGAGTGGGGACGGAGAGCTGTGCAGGACGGCGTTCTGCGCTTTAAAAGCCTCTGCTGCCCCATTTTGCAGACAGGAAGCTTGAGGCTCAGAATGGAGACGCGTGACCTGCGTTAGGACACAGCGGGGGTCTGGGGCGGCCGGATCTGGGGCTGCCCGCTTCCAGCAGTCCCACTGGGGCGAAGGGCCAAGGGCTGAGGCCAGCGGCGGGGACACAGAAGAGAGCCTGGCAGGCCCGGCCGGAGCGGGAGCGAGCGCGCCGTCTCCGAAGGAATGCGAACGAGCGCGCCCCGGGCTCCCAGCCAGGCGGAGCGGGGCGGGCCGGGCGGGGCCGGGGGCGGGGCGGTGGGGACAGTCACCGCCACTTCCCGCCGCTCAGTGGCCTTCCCGGAGCTCACCCTAGTCCACTGGTGAGTGGGGACAGAGCATGGAGGGCGGGAAGGGTGGAAACGGCGACCCCGACAGCGTGGTTCCGGAGGGGAAACTGAGGCTGGCGGCGGCAGGCTGAGGCCGCGGGACGGGGGTGCGAGGGGCCACCACTGGGCAGCGCCGGGGACTCGTCTGTCAGGTCAGCGGCCAGGTCAGCGGCGGCCTCTTGCGCGGGGCCCCGGGCTGCCTGGCTCCGGCCTGGGGGTGAGTGGGGGCCGGGACGGAGAGGAACCTGGGCTCCGCGCCCCACCTGCGCTGGACCGTCCCGTGGGGAGTGCGGCCAGGCCAGCGGAAGCGTCCGGACCTCCCATTGCGCGAATGGGCAAGGCGAGGGCAGGGCGGGAGTCTGGGTGCCACCTTCAACGCTAGCCAACCCGCTGAGGTTAGTGGATTCTGACTCTGTCTGTGGGCGGGGCAGAAGGGCGACAATCTTATCGAAGCAGGGGATACTGGTGGTTAGCAGCCCAGCGCTTAATACCCGGTGCCACTGGGCCTCCCTACACCCCAGAGACACTGCAGAGACACCCCATCCTATTTCCATGCCGGAGAAACACTGGAAGGGGGCGGGAACCCGTGTTTGTCCCAAGCTGGTCTGGACCACAGACTCCAGTCCAAAGGTCAGGCGCTTTACCCTGACCTGTATAAAGTGCGCCCAGGGCCTTACGGCCACCTGCCTCCCCGCCTTGTGCAGAGGCGCTAGGAAGGCTGGGAGGCTTGAGCCCACAGCCCTGCATTGGTCCACAGCCTGAAGTGGCCCCCAACCCACTGCCTTGCCTGCTAGGGTAAGGTGTACCAGCTACCAGCCGCGTGTCTGGGCGAATAACAGGGCCGTGCCAAAGCTTCAGGCCAGGGGAGGGTTTAGGCCAGAGCAGCAGCCTGCCTCAGGGTGTGTCAAGCCTGGCTTCAGTCTGGAGGTGGGTGGATGGTGGGGCCTGCAGAGGCCATGGGGACCCACCCCAGGACAGCAGGAAGCCGCACTCAGCCGCCAGCCAGCTTCTGCGTTCCCATACTGTTCAGAAGAGCTGGGGTGGCCTTCTGAGCAGAAAAGGAGGCAGGCAGTTTCCTTTTGAGACCATTGGGGGAGGCTGGAAGGGAATCCCTCTAAGGGAGCCCTCTGAGTGGGGAGAAACTAAAGCTGGCCAGCTGAGTGGTTTGCCTGCAGCCTCTCTCTGCTCTCCCCTGTCCAGCTCCAGAGGCCACTTCCCTATCTCTTTGTTGGTTCTGTGTGTGTGTGTGAGTGTGTGTGTGGGTGTATGTGGGCATGTGAAGGCACGAATGTGAGTCTGAGCAAGTGTGTCTGATCATGTGAGCGTGGCAGTGCGTGTGACATTGTGTCGGTGTGTGTGTGAGAGAGCATGTGAATGTTAGGGAGGGGTATGTGGATGTCTGTGTGTGAAACGCTGTGAGTCTGGGGGTTGGACACACACTCTCACGCCTGTCTGAGAAGAGTTAAGATCCCATGGGATCCTCCAGACACTGTTAACATGGGCTCGCTCGGG
>NW_006399836.1:1016650-1026390 GCF_000299155.1 Elephantulus edwardii | reverse complement strand
GTTTTACAAAGATTATCGTGAGAAGGATTAGTTATGAGTCATTTAAAGAAACTCACAAACACCAAACTCACTATAAAACTTCCCAGGAGGAGACTGCTTCTCTGTTCTGTGCATCAGATGGTGGATTCAAACTGATGACCTCTGAGTTAGCAGCCTAACATGTAACGCCCTATGCCACAGGGCTTCTCAATGGGAAGAAAGACAGGCTTTTACACATCCCTGGGACAGTGGATTCCAGGCTGAGAGAAGGCACAGAGGGCTGTGCAGAGCCTGGGAGGGACGGGGTCAGAGAAAGGACAAAACTTTGTTCCGTTTCTGGAGACAGTTTTTGTAGGGAGACCTTAGAGAGAAGGAAGGTCCTTCAGGCCTGGTGACTTTGATGGTCCCATTTCACAGATGGGAACACAGAGGCCCAAGAGATAATACCTCAGGCGGAGGAATCTGGCTCTGGCCAGGTGAAACCTCACCGGGGCAGTGGCTGCGGATTCTGGCTGCATCCCTGTGGGGAGGAGGGTTGGCATGTGGACACGGGTGGGAGGTGCAGGTGGGTGGGTGGCCTTGAGTAGAGGGCTGCTGAGGGGGTGGGGAGCATGCGTGTGTCCTGCGCAGGCCTGGAGCGCCATGCTGCTTACTGACCAGCAAGGAGGCTGGGCACGGGGTGGCACCGCTACTGGAGAGTGACCGCCTGGCCAGTCTCAGCTCAGCACACCCACTCCAGTGCCCATTCCTTGTTTCTTTGTGAAGGTGAGGCAGCCCAGACCTGGAACGTTCCATAACTCCCTGTGCCTCAGTTTCCCCACCTGGCAATTGGGTCTAGAAATGAGCCCCAGGAGCATGAGAAGAGGGGCAGGTGCTGTTCGCCTCGCCCACGGCCGCTGTGAAGCCCTAAGTAACACGTTCCACCTGAGGGTAGCCTTAGTCTAGCAAGGCCTAGAATTTTTTCTGGCCCCAAATCCTAAGGCCTCTTCTTTGCCTTGTTCTTGCCTCTCTTTTGGGGGTGCTGATGCATGGCCCCTGGCCTGGAAGGGTGTTGCAACCTGAATGCAGAAAGAAAGCAGGGATATGGGGAAAAGAATTCTGAAAGAGAAGGAAGACTGAGGCAGAGGTCCTCTCACAGCTTAACACTGTGAAAAGGCCCCTTTCTTAGTCTCCCTATGGTTTTATTTAGTCTCAGCCAATCATCCTAAAAAAGTTCACTCTCTGGAGACTATGTTTTGCTTAAACTTAAGTGTTGCCAACATAACAATGGGTAAGCTTAATCTTTAAACTAAAACCAAAGCTCAGACACAGCGTCCCCTCGGGTGGGAGGCTGGGTGGAAATCTCTGTTTGCAGAGGGCCTCCAGTATCTCCTCTGGGGGCCTGGGCAGAATTCTCTGTTTGTAGAGGATGCTCAGTCCCGTCTGGACTCTGATCTCAGCTGTCACTATGCCAGGAAATCCACAGAAGGGGGTCTTCTGTGAAGGACATTTCATACCGCAGTAGCCAGTGGCTGATGTGTCCAGCATAGTCTCAGCCTTGTATCTGGTCTGAGCCACACTGCTTTCCCTGAGGAAAATCGGGTGAGTGTCCCCAACACTGATACCTGTTCCCCTCATTGTTGCTGTCACACCCCCTTCTAGAGACCCTGTGGAGACCCATCTGACATGGGAGGAAAATGAGGCTCAGATTTGGGAGTTGGAGAGGCAGAGCCTGGAGGCAGAGCCGGGCGTGGATTCTCCTGCAGGAGTGAGACAGAGACCTGGTGGTGCAGGGGTCAGAGCACTGAGCTACCAACTGAAAGCTCAGTGATTGGAACCCACAAACCACTCTGCAGGTGGACAGTGAGGGAGTGTGCTTCCTTCAGGCATACAGCCTGGGAAGGCCCGGGAAGCAGCCCTCCCCCGTCCCACAGGGCCAGTCAGTATGAGTCGGAAACAACTCGATGCCAGTGGGTTTGATGTGGGGTTTGGAGGAGCTTGAAATGCAGGTTTGGTGGGGGTTTTGGCTTCCTCTGGAGCCCAGCACCCGTTCCCTGCCCTGGTACTCCCTGTCTCTGGCCCTCCCCTGGCACCAAACCACATTTCTCCGGGGCCTGCCCAGCCCAGTGTGAGTCAGCCTGGTGGGTTCCGCCCCTGCCTAGCGGAACTCAGTTGGGTGAGTCAGGATCGGGGTGTTCTGGGAACCTCAGGGAGCTCTGCTTCTGGAAGCTGTTCACATGGGGTGTCTACCTCTGCTTTCTCATTCCCATAAGGGGAGGCCACCCCTGCTTGGCCCAGTGGGTTCTGCACAGCCCAGGGGTCCATGTCTAGGAGCACAGTTCTCTCTGACCTGTGGAGATGTCCTGTGATGGAATTAACTCCACAACAGCTGAGTAAGGGAGCACGCAATTGGTTGTGGAGATCAGCCCTGGTTAATTCTGTACAAGGGAGGGTGAAGCTGCGTGGCCTGTGTGCGGGATGGCTGGGCCAGCCCTCTTTGGGGTTTCCGTATCCACACAGGTGCTGTGGTAGGTAGGGTGGGCATTGAGCAAGTGGGGGTTCAGAGAGGACTTTGTCATGCAAACAGCTTGTGCTTGACTGCTAGTCCAATGCTTGCTGGTTCAAAGCCACCCAGTGGTCCCACAGAAGAAAAGCCTGGTGAACAACTTCTATAACAGCGACAGCCAAGCAAACCCGTAGGTCACAGCTCTCCTGTGACACTGGGTCTCTTTGGGGGGGTGGGGGGATCAGCTCCAGGGCGATGGGATTTTGTAGCGAGCAGAGCCAGGAGAGGCGATTGGGAACCAGGGTGACCCAGGTGAGGCTCGGGAGGGACGGATTAGTTAACAAATACTGAGCACATGCTTGAGTGATCACTGTAAGGGTTGGTGGTTTGAAGCCACCCAGAGGCAGCTTGGAATAAAGGCCTGGCAACCTGCTTCTAAAAAATCTGTCACTGAACATTGGCTGGAGCTCACATGGAGTCAGCGTGAGCCAGTCAGGGGCCAGGCAATTTAATGTTACAGTCCCAGGGAGCTCTGGTGGCCTAGTGGCAAGAAGCTGCTTTGCAGTCCCAGAGGTATGCAGTTTGAATCCACCAGATGCTGTGCTTCTGGGGCAATCTCCTCCTGTACCAGTCAGATCTGACTTGATGGTACACACACACACAAAATAATAAAATTAAATTTTTAAAAAGTGTTTCAGTCCCCAGGGAGTTGTGCTGAAGTTGTTTTGTGTCATCCAGTCGCCTGTGACTCATAGCGACCCCGTGTATGACAGCTCTGAAGCCAGCCCTGTCCTGAGCCAGTCTCACTGACTCCGACACACCTACCCCCACTGTGCTGTAGGGAACCAGGCAATTTATTGTTCAAATCTGCCTGGTCCACAGCGTTCTGCTAACCCAAAGGTAGTCTCTAGACTCTGGTGGTTCAAATCCTCCAGAAGTTTTGACGGAGAAAGATGAGCAGTCTCCGTGCGTGTGATTTACAGCCTCTGAAAATCTGCTGGAGGCCCAGCTCTGAGTTGGCCCCCACTCGACCACAGTGAGTGACAGTTTTACACTTACAGGACAGTCACAGGAATGGTAGCTCTCTCGTCTGTGCCGACCAGCTTCTTGGACAATAATGGAGCTGAGAAACTCAACACTGGTCCATACAATACAGACCCTGTTTTATCATGCAAAGCACATCCCCCTCTTTTTACAAACTGAAGGCTTGTGACAATCCAGCTTCCAACAGCGTTTGCTCATGTCGTGCCTCTGTCATGTGGTCCTTCTCGCCACATTTCGAACCCTTTCCCCAGGCTGTTACACACTCCACGGACGGCAGTCTCGATCAGCATAACTTTTATGTTGTTTTATGAGATCAGCTATGACTCATAGTGACCCTCTGAACAACAAAGCAAAGCCCTGCCCTGTCCTGGGCCAGCCTCACCATCCCTGCCATGCTTACACTCATTGGTGCAGTCATCTCGTTGAGGGTCCTCTCTTTCGCTGACCCCTTCCTTTTTCCAAGGCCTGGCACCTCCTCACAATATGCCTACACTCTGTGAGACCTGGTCTCACCACCTTTGCCTCTAAGGAGCACACCTGTTGCACTTCCTCCAAGAGAAATCTGTCGTTTTAGGTATATTCCGTGCTCTTTGCCAGCCATGCTTCAGACGTGTCCTCTCTTCTTTGGTCTTCCTTCATTTTTACCCAATTTTTAGATGCACAGAAAACAACGAGAAATACCATTGCTTGGATCACCTTTTAATCTTGACATTAACATTCTTATTCTTTATCACTTTGGAGAGGTCCTTGACAGCAGATTTCCCTAGTGCAACATGTCTTTTGATTTCTTTTCTTTTTTAAAAAAAAAATATTATTAATTTCAGTGAAAATTTACAGAGACTTTGGATTTCCATTCACTCATTGTTGCACTTTCCTCCCCTCCCAACCCTCCCGCCTAGTACACTACCCACTTGGAAAAGGAAATGAAAAATTCTCTCATTGTTTTACAAATCCTCCCCCAGGTCCACTCAACTATGCAGCCTTCGCTCTGGACTCCTGTCATGACAAAAATACCTAATCATATATATCCCTTTTAAACAGTTTTCTCCCTCATCTGTTTCAATGCAGTATACATTATTGAACCCATCTTTCTCAGTCTCCCCCCAACCCCAATGTCCTGTTTTACAACAGTGGCACCATGCAGTATTTGTCCTTTTGTGACTGAGATACTTCACCCAGCACAATGTCCTCCAGGGTCACCCATGTTGAATAATATTGCATGAGTTCCTTGTTGTCTTTTGATTTCTTGACTGCTATTACCATGGGTGTTGATTTTAGATCCAAGTAAAATGAAAAAAACTTTTCACTTGATGGGGTCTATCATGACTATCATGTTGGAAGCAGGAGTGGCATCCATTTCCTAAACATCTTGCCTCTGGAAACTATGAACTGTGATAAACGTCGATAGTTGTAGAGGGGCTTCAGGGCTTTTACTCATAGGGTCGCTATGAGTCATGCTCAACTCGAAAACAATTGACAAGAACAACAACAACATCATGACTAAGGATGACAGAAGAAGAATCAATGCCTTTGAGCTGTGGTGCTGGAGAAGAATCTTGAGTATACCATGGACCACCAAGAAAACAAATTGGTCTGTCTTGGAGAGGGTGAAACCAAATTTCTCCTTGGTGGCTAGCATTTTGAAGCTCCATCTCACATACTGTGGGTGCATGGCCAGGAGGGACATTCTGCTCAGAAGGGTGGGGGGTCAGTGCAGGAGAAGATCCCGGATGAGATGGATTGATACAGTAACTAGGGCAAGGGGGTTTGGTGTGTTGGAGGCAATGAGACTCACTCAGGACAGGGCAGGCTTCAGAGCTGTTGTACATTTGGTCACTATAAGTCACAGGCGACTCAAAGGCACATAATAACAACATCTTGGCATTGTTTGTTGGTCCAGTGGTGGACATTTTTGCTTTCTGGATTTTGGGGTGTAATCCATCGTGAAGGCTGTAGCCTTTGATCTTCAGGAAGTGCCTCAAAAATTCTTAATTTTCTGCAGGTGAGGTTGTGTCATCTACTGAGAAACAAACAAACTCGTATTCTTTATTGAGACATTCACATTAGGTCTGGAACCGAACCAGAAACATCTCTGACCCCATTTCCACCCACTTTTCCACTGATGTCCTCAGACTGGCCAGCCCCTCACCCCCCGCCCAGGACCTCGCA
Source organism: Elephantulus edwardii (assembly GCF_000299155.1). NCBI lineage: Eukaryota > Metazoa > Chordata > Mammalia > Macroscelidea > Macroscelididae > Elephantulus > Elephantulus edwardii. The sequence continues at coordinate 1,020,713 of NW_006399836.1, read as the reverse complement.
CAGTTGGGATCTGACGTTGGTTCCCCCAGTCTCCTGCAGTCTGGGCTGCCTCCCACTGTCCCTTCTGTGTCTTTAACTAACCCTCCACCTTTTAAAGATTGCTATCATCCTGCTCAGCTGTTTTGTGGCGTGTTCCTCTGTGCAGGGTTGTCTGGTCTTCTCTGTCACTGAGGGGATTGTGCGTGGGGAGCACGCATGCCTGGGATGTGGCCTGTCTTTGAGAGAGTTGATTGACCATGTTGACATTTTCCACCAAGGACAGCAACCTTGATCACTAGCAGAATGGGCCTTTGGCGAGTGCAAGGGGCCATTAGGAGTCATCAACCTGGCGTGGAGGGGGGTATAAGTGGCTCTCAGGGCCCCCCAGGCACTGGCACTGGGAAAGCCTCTTGCGCGTAGGGTAGAGGAGGGGGCAACTAACCCGGCTTTGGTCAAGGCAGCTGAGATGGGGAGCTGTCTACCAGGAAACTAAGGCCAAGGATGAGGGTGGGAGAGTTCAGGAGCTGAGATGGAACTTGTCTTTGGGGTGCAGGGACCCCAGCCTCCTGGCTATGCAGGGCGGCATCTGGGTGGGGCAGGGGTTTGGATGAAGGGTGCTCCCTTGAATCCTTGAACTCAGCTGGTAGAGCTGTGGGTATAACAACAGCCCCTCCCCCCTCCCCCATAAACTCCCTGCACTGAGCCGTGACCTTGATCTTCTAAGGTCCTCCTCCTGGATCTCCGCTAACTGACCCCAGGTCCCTGCTTGGGGAACAGCAGAGTGGATCCCCCTCTGGGCCCCCTTCAGTGCTCAATGAAGCCATTTTCTCTTTCAGAACTTTCTAGAACAGCAGCTACCACCGTCATGGCTCCACCCTGGGTGCCCGCTGTGGGTTTCACGCTGGTGCCTAGCCTCGGGGGCTTCCTGGGCTCCCGCTTCGTGCATGGAGAGGGTCTCCGCTGGTATGCTACTCTGCAGAAGCCCTCCTGGCACCCGCCTCGCTGGGCAATTGGCCCCATCTGGGGCACGCTCTACTCAGCCATGGGGTAAGTGGGTCTGGTCACCCTGAGCAGGTTACAGGGTCACCGACCCTGAGAGAGGCAGGGGCAGGGCAGGTCCCAGAGCAGGAAGCAGCCTGGAAGCAGCCACCTCCCAGCCTGGCTGGGCCACCAACCGCCAGAAAGCTGAGGCTTTCCAGTTGCACAACCCAGCCTTCTCCTGGGCACTGGAGAGGCAGCCAGGCGCCTTCACCCCACACTGGCTTCCTGACTGTGTCACAACTCCAGGCTCAGGCACCTCAGAGCGGTGTCAGCGGCCCTGTGATCAGCAGGGCGGGGCCTCTGGTGACAGCCCAGCTGTGGGGACATGACAGCAGGGGCAGCAGGAACAGTAGGTGTCATGCTGGGTGCTAACTGGAAGCTTAGCCGCTCACTCCCACCCAGGAGTGGCCTAAGGAAACCCTGGTGATGGACTCCCAAGGGCCCAGCTGCTGAAATTGTCCCCTGTCCCCCACCCCCACCCCCAGCCAGCGCTGACACACTGAGATCGGCATGCATCCTAATCAATTCCATGGCAACTGATTAGGAGGGCCCTGGGAGAATCCATGCAACTCAGGATGCAAGAGACCTGAGTTCAATTCCTGGGTTTGTCGTGCTCTGAGACCTGGCCGTGTGCCAGACTGCATCTTCACTCCCACACTCCCCTTTGACAAAGGAGGCACAGATGGCCACCCTCACCTGCGGGCTATAAGTAGGGATGCTGCCGGAGCCCCTCTGCCTGCCTGCTACTGCCTTCTCCTCTCTGGGTTTCAGCTGGATTGTGATGGAGAAGAGGCGTGGGGGCCTGGGACGGCGCCCCCAGTGGCTGCCACAAGCACTGCATTGAGGAGATGTGGTCAGCCCTCTGTCCTTCTCCAGTGTATCCTGGCGGGCTGACTGCCAGCCTAGTGCAGGGCAGGGCTGTGAGCATCTCAGAGCACGTAGCAACGGCCAGGGTGGGGACCTGATGGAATTAAAACCAGATCCCCTCAACTTGGGTGTCACCTGACCACCACCTGAACCCCACCAGTGCCCAGTCCCTGCTCAGTGGAGCTCCCATCACCCCCGCACCCTCACCCCCCGGCATAGAGGATCCTGGCCCAGGCACCTCTGTCCCTCCACCACCTGCTTCCGCCTCCAGGACACGCCCCTTCCACAATTAGGACCCAGCTGAAGCTGAAATCAAACCCGAGCCGCACTTCTGCGCTCTCTGTGGTCCTGGATAAGGTCAGACCTCTCACAGCCCGTTAAGAGCTGGACTCTGATCTCAGCTCTCTGTGCCTCAGTTTCCTCATCTGTAAAATGGGTTGATGGTAGTGCCCAGTTCATTATCAGGATGGACTGAGTTGATGCTTGGAAGGTGTTGGCACAGGGCCTGGTGCACAACAGCTGGAGAGTGGCCACCATTACACTTGGCGAGGGTGCTGCCCTCACGCCCAGAAAAGCGCCCTTGGTCAGGGCCTCAATGGCTTCTCCACTCTCTCTCCTGTTGGGCCCCTCAGACCTCATCCTGCAGTCTCACAGACCAAACCAGGCTCTTGAACCTGCCTTTGAATCTCTGCAAATTCTCTTGCTTCTCTCTGACAAACTCCTAGTCACCAGTCAAGGCCCTGCCTGAACGTGCATCCTCCACATGGCGCTGCTGCCTCCACAGCCCTGGTGATGACAGTGTTCGGGGCTGACTCCCAGCACCACGAAGGTGTAACCCACATCCCAGACAGGCCCAGCCACTCCCCTGAGGCCACACGGCGTCCAGGCCTGTGCAGGCTCTTGGTCCCAGAGGGTGGGCACCTGACCTCGCGTGCCCACGGTGAGTCGGGCCAGCTCCTGCCCTCTGCCCACAGGAGCTCTGACAGGTGCGGCTTTGTTGCAGGTACGGCTCCTACTTGATCTGGAAAGAGCTGGGGGGCTTCTCGGAGGAGGCCGTGGTCCCCCTGGGTCTCTACGCTGGGCAGCTGGCCCTGAACTGGGCATGGTCCCCCATCTTCTTCGGTGCCCGTCAAATGGGCTGGGTAAGTGTGTTTGTAGACTCTCCCCCAGACCTCTCTCTCTTGGGAATGTGGTATGGACATCACCACCCAGGTTGGGTCAGTGGCTCCAGAAGCTGGTAGGGATGATGGCCTGGGCCCCTCAGTGGCCCTCCCTCAGGGCCCTGGCTGTACCAGATGAGGTCCTTTCCGGTGAAGACCCCATAGCTGACCTGTAGGGCGCTCTGCTCCCGCCTCACAGTGACTATAGGACAGGTGGACGGCCCCGTGTTTCCAGGGCTCTGAGTCTTCAAACAGAGACACTGCCTCATCTTTCTTGCACAGAGCAGGGAGTGGGTTCGAACTGCTGACCCTGTGGTCAATAGTCAATTAATCACTGTCACCAGACCTTCTACACTTAAGTCAGGTTTTATCAGAAAATTCCACATTCCACTTGCCTCACATCTGGGGAGATGCTGGGTGGCCGGCTGGGGACCATATCTACCTGCTAAGTATCTCTCTTTAAAAATAAATTATCTAAAAAAAAAAATTATCTTGGAGGGACAGTCTCCTCCTGTACGAGTCAGATCTGATTTGGCAGTAAACACACACACACAAATAATAAAATAAAATACCTCTAGTGATATCCTAGTGTGCACGGGGTTATGACGTCATTCACTGTCTCCTTGGGGGTGGCGTCCCTCATTGGTGAGCTTGTTTGGGTCTCTTGATAACTCGAGGACAGCAGGGTTATCCTCCAAGGTTCTGGGGATGGAGAGGGTATGAGGAGGTACCCAGGGACCTCACAGCTGTGGTCCTGCCTTCAGATGTGCTGAGTTCTTTGTGCTGTAATGTGCGCACACACACACATGGATCCAGGCAGTGTGTGGCTGGGCTCTTCCCATTTCACAGATGGGGACATTGAGTCTTAGAACCGGGTGGGAGACTGGCTGGTTCACTTGAAGGTAGGATAGGGACCTACTGCTTTCAGCATGCAGCAGGTGATGGGCAGCTCAGACAGACCTCAGACCTGCTGCCTCAGCCCCCCCGTCCTCTCAGCCCCGTCCTCTCAGCCCCCC
>NW_006399836.1:966938-1015979 GCF_000299155.1 Elephantulus edwardii | reverse complement strand
CCCCTGTCCGCTCAGCGCCCCATCCTCTCTCCCCATGTCTCTGCAGGCCTTAGTGGACATCCTGCTGACGAGTGGAGCAGCGGCTGCGACCACAGTGGTCTGGCATGGGGTGAATCGCTCTGCTGCCCATCTGCTGTACCCCTACATGCTATGGCTGGCCTTTGCAACCACACTTAACTACTGTGTGTGGAGGGACAACCGTGGCCGGCGTAGTGACCGGCGGTCCCCAGAATGAGGACGACCAGCTGGTGACTGTGGCCAGAGTGGTGGTGGCGGTCAGGCTACTGGCCCGGTGCTGTCTGAGTCTCCACAGCGTCCCTCGGCGGTCCTTGCTGAGACCCCCGCCCGGAGAAGCAGTGTCTGTGCACTTCCTGTCTGTGAGGACTACCTTTGAGGAACGTGGAGTTTTAGAAACAAAATAAAGTTTTATTCTCCCTGTGGTGACTTTTTCTTGGGGGACCCTGGCCTTGTGGGTAGAGGGACCAGGCTGCTGCAAGACATCTGGCTGCTGGGTATGTGGACCTGGCTGGGGCCTCCTCACATGTCCTAGAACCCTCCCAAAACCCTGGGTGGGGGCTCTTCTCTGGGAACCACACTAAGTTGGGCTGCCAGACCCCAGCATTGGCCAAGGGGGTCCCGTCCATAGCCTTCCAAGAGGCTCAGGAAAGTTCTAGAGATGGCAGGCTCCACAAGTGGTCTGGCCCAAGCCCTGTTCTGCCAGGATTGCAAGCAGCTCCCTTCTCTGTATGTCATGTGGATGAAGGTGGGCTCAGGACAGGGATTCCAACAGACCCGCCCCGGTGGTGGGGTGTCTGAGACGGTGAGGGCTGTGAGTCCTTGGACTCCTTGTTGACATGAAGACACCCTGGTTTGGAGTTGTCCTCTCAGCCTTGAATCAGGAGGCCCCCCGACTCCGCAGGCAGCCTGGCATGCTCCACTTCTCTGATCATCATAGAGAAATGGCCAGAGCAGCCCGGCCCAGATCCCACCCCTGGGCCCACTGCTCCCTACTCCCACCTTGAGCCCCACCCCTGCTCCTTCCTAGGCCCCCCATGCCGGCCCTGCCCTGTCCCTGTCCCTCTCAGGGCCTGTCCCATCCTTGCTTCCTTTGCCCGGCCATCCCATCCCTGCACCCCTCACCCTGGTCCTGGCCCTTCCCTGCCCTCCTGCAGGATTTTGGTGGATTTTTCGGTTGATAAAGTGGTAGTTATGTCAGTCTAGAGACTAAGGTGTGCCTGATCCAGTCCCTGGACTTCACAATTACGGGCAATGCATCAGAGAGCTGGACAATGACTAAGGATGACAGAAGAAGAATCAGTGTCTTTGAGTTGTGGTGCTGGAGAAGAGTCTTGAACATGCTATGGACCACCAAGAAAACAAATAGGTCTTAGGGTGAAACCAAGTTTCTCCTTGGAGACTAGAATTTTGAAGCTCCATCTCACATATTCTGGCCATGTGGCCAGGAGGAAGCAGTCACTGGAGAAGGACATCATGTTTGGGAGGGTGGAGGGGACAGCAAAGGAGAGGAAGACCCCGATGAGATGGATTGACACAGTGACTGGGGCAACGGGGGTAGGTGTGGTGTACGAGTCAGTGAGACTGGATCAGGACAGGGCAGGCTTCAGAGCTGCTGTACACAGGCGACTTGACGGCACATACCACCACGGTGACATGACAGAGACCTCGTGGATGGGGTTCCGGTCTGCTGCCCATAGGGCCCCTGTCAGTTACAGTCGGCTTGGTGACACCTGACAACAGTGTCCTTCTCCAGGGACTGGAGTCTCCTTGTCCCATGTATGTGAGATGAACTCTCACTATCCAAGTGGACCTTTCCACCCTCGGACTCTCATGGCCGTTTTGTAGGCGTGGGGTTTGCTCTCTGCAGGGCTGTCTCCTTCTCTCCACCTCTTGCAGTTTGGAAAGCCTCGTGAGAAGCCTGGTTGACAGTGCTGCCCCTATTTGTTCAGGGTGTGTGTGTTTATTGGGCTCAGCACGTTGCACCCTGCAGGGCTCAATGCAGCTAGCTAAGCCCTGAGCGTCCCTCAGAGATGGCACACAGGCCGTTTGAGGTGCACCAGTGACAAAGCCTAATGTGGTTGCTGTGAATCCTTCCTGTGAACTTCTAAGGCTCTCAGGGCATTCCTGGGGGTGGGGGAACGCACATGGTTAACCTCCCAGAAAAACCAATCTCAGGGCCGTCGAATAGATCCCCATGCACAGCACACACTGTGGCATTTGACACAGGCCGAGGCGCAGGGTAGATCAGGGTCCAGGTCTGCTGTTCACAGGGTCGCTGGGTGTAGCACTCGACTCGACAGGACCTAACAACAGCAGCAGCAACAATAACGCAGCAACAATAACACAGCAACCCTGTATGCAGTACAGCACAGAACAGCCTGCAGGGTTGCCAAGCCTGGAACCTCTCTGAGTTCAGACTGTCCGTGTACATTTAAAAGTGTGATGGTGAATTAGGAAGACCAGAGAAGAAACACTGTCTTTGAAGTGTGGTGTTGGCAGAGTACTGAGGGGACGGCCAAAATGATGAACAGGTATGTCTCGGAGGAAGAGCGACCAGGGAGATCGTGAGAGTGCTGGGAGAGGTGGAGGATCATGAAGTCAGAGGAGGGCCCCAACACAATGGATTGAGGAGCCCCATAACAATGGGCACAGGTGAAGATGGTGCAGGATAAAGCAAGATTCAGATCTATTGTTCACAGCGTCACCAAGCAGTAGTTAGCTTGATGGCACCTGTTAGCAAAAGAGCAATGACAATGGGTGCAGAGAGAGAGAGAGAGGCAGAGAGAGAGAGGGAAGCAAAGAGAGACACAGAGACAGAGAGGCAGAGAGAGGGAGGGGGGAGAGAGAGACAGAGAGAGGGGGGGGAGAGAGAGAGTGCGCATGAGAGAGAGGGGGAGAGAGAGAGAGGCAGAGAGAGAGAGAGAGGGAAGCAAAGAGGGCAGAGACAGAGAGAGAGGCAGAGAGAGGGAGGGGGAGAGAGAGAAGCAGAGAGAGAGAGGGAAGCAAAGAGGGACAGAGACAGAGAGAGAGGGAGGGGAGAGAGAGAGGCAGAGAGAGATGGGGGAGAAAGAGAGCGTGTGCTCGAGAGAGGCAGATAGAGAGTGGGAGAGAGAGAGTGTGCACGAGAGAGAGGCAGAGAGAGAGGGAGGGAGAGGGGGGAGAGAGAGAGCGTGCACGTGTGCGCGAGAGGCAGATAGAGAGAGGCAGAGAAAGAGAGGGGTAGAGAGAGAGAGGCAGAGAGAGAGAGGAGAGAGGCAGAGAGAGAGAGGGGGGAGAGAGGCAGGGAGGAGAGCGAGCGTGCGTGCAAGAGAGGCAGAGAGAGAGGCAGAGAGAGGAGAGAGAGAGGCAGAGAGAGAGAGGCAGAGAGAGAAGGGGGGAGGGGGGGAGAGAGAGGCATAGATAGATAGAGATAGGGATAGAGAGAGGAGCAGCTGGTCCCAAGCTACGAGCAGGCCTTTATTAAGTAGACTGGAGAGGGATACTAGCTGACTGTGTGCAGAGATCAGAATGGCGTGCAGGCAGACAGAAGCAGTTTCCTTTTACAGGTGTTGTTGAGATTTAAGAGGGGATGAGAGTTTGCTTAGGAATTTGGGGGCACACACTGCCAGTATGTGACCAGGCCCTGCTCGTCAGGATCTGGCCATCTAGTCCCCTCATCAGGCCTTTTCAAGACATTACCAGGCCCCCTCAAGGAATGGTCAGGCCTGAGGGAACTGCACCGACTAGACATGAACACCACATGTTCTCCAGCAGAGTGGTTGGTGGTCCACCCTCGTGCTGAGCCTCAGAGCTTAGCCCACTGCACCACCGAGCACAGGACAGTTAATACACTCAGTTGCTAACTGAAAAACTGGGGGTGCAAGGCCACCCTTGGGGTACTTCAGACAAAGGCCTGCTGGTCTACTTTAAAAAAAAAAATCAGCCTTTTTGTTTGCAATAGCAAAGAGCTGGAAACAACTCAAGTGCCCATCAACAAACAAATGGATAGAGAAACTGTGGTATAGTCACACAGTGGAATACTATGCTGCATTGAAAAATAAGGAACGCATGAAATATTGTGGAAAATGGATGATCCTAGAGGACATTATGCTGAGTGAAATATCTCAGTCACAAAAGGACAAATATTGCATAGAGCCACTGTTGTAAAATGGGACATCAGGGTTGAGGGAAGACAAAAAAGGAGGGGAGGAATGATGTGTATGCAATGAAACAGATGAGGGAGATACCTGTTTAAAAGGGACATATGAATGGGTATTCTTGTCATTACAGAAGTCCAGAGTGAAGGCTGCATAGTGGAGTGGACTTGGGGGGAGGGACTGCCTAACAATTGAAAGGTGGTGTTGTTTTTTTTTTTTTCTTTTCAAGGAGGAGAGTGAATGGGGCGGGTAGGGGTGGACAGGGGAAAAAGTATAACAATGAATGACTGGAAACCCTAAGTCTCTGTAAACTTCCATTAAAATTAATATAAAAATTAAAAATATCAGCCCTTGACAGCTCTAGGGAGCAGCCAGGGTGTGAGAAGTTCAGAGAAAGTGGAGAGTGATGGACAGTGGATATGGGGTTTCTTTGTAGGGTGATGAAAGGCATCTAAAATTGATGCTGGTGACAGTTGTACAAAGCTGTGAATTTTTCTCCTGTGGAGCTGCTGGTGGATTCGAACCACTGGAGACTACACCCCAGGGTCAGCAGCACACCTCCTTATAGACTATACTAGCAAAGCTACTGCAAAGCGCGTACCCTTTAAATGACTGAGGGGTGTGGCATTAAGTTTCACTTCAATAAATTTGTCATTAAAACGGAGAGAAAACCCTTGGACATAGTTCTGCTCTGACTCACACGGGTCACCTTGAGTCACAGTGGACCTGACCTGCTTTTTGTTTTCCTAGGGTCTGTGTCTCGAAGGCCAGCCTGAGCCCCCAGGGCAGAGGCCCCGCCACTCCTGATTTAGAGGCCAGGGTGCCGCCTGCGAGCAGGCCTGGCCCCCCCAGGGTGCAGCCACCCACAAGCCCACTGTTCTTGGGACATCCTGGATTCCTGGCTGGTTCTGCTCAGACCATAAGCTCCCAGGTTTGTCTGTCTTCAACAGCACCCCATTTCCTCCTGACCACAGGAAGTCTCACCTGGACAAATGGATACACAGCAGGACACAAGCCATGACACTGTGACTTTCAGCTCACGACCTTGGGATACGTCCCCCCCTTCATGACCGGTGGCTTGGTCTCATTTCTAAGCTTCCGCTAAGTCCCCATCTGTCAGAGGCTTTAGGTCTCTGACAATCTCCACGTTGGTTTTGTCGAAGCCACTGCTCACAGACCAAGTCCTTTTGGTCTAAAAGCAGCCTTGGAGGTGCAATAGTTCAAGGATTTGGTGAATGAAAAGGAGGGCTGTTCAAACCCACCAGCCGCGCTGCAGGAGAACGCTGAGGCACTCTGCTGGCATCGACAGTTATAACCTTCAGTAACCTCTGGGGACCGCCCACTGGGTCCTATGGACTTTGAATCAACTCAAGCGCAGTGGGTTTTGGTCAAAACTGTCTGCTGGAGCAGCTGCACGCAGTGGCTGGTTCAAACACGCCCTCAGCTCATGCTCCAGCAGGTGGGGCAGGAAAGCCAGTGCTGGTACAGGTTACAAGAGGAGACTTCACACGAACCAGGAAGGCTCGCTGGAAGGCAGCCACATGAAAGCAATAGTGGCTCTCGGAGATGGTAGAATTCTCACCTGCCATGCACCTCTCCACAGTGCTAAGGAGCCAGGATGTCAGCTTAAAGACTAAGGTGCAGCTGATCCAAGCCATGGCCTTTTCAGTTGCTTCCAATGCATCTGGAAGCTGGACAGTGACCCAGGAAGGCAGAAGCAGCGGTGATGCCTCAGGGCTGTGGGGCTGGAGGTGGGTACTGAACATCCCGTGGGCACGGGCTGCCAGCATCTTGGAGGAAGTGCAAGGAGGGTGAACTTGTCTCACGTACTCTGGGCATGTTGTCAGGAGGGGTCAGTCCTTGAAGAGGGACATCATGTAGGGAAAGGTGGAGGGTCATAGCAAGAGAGGAAGCACTCCAACAAATGGACTGACACATGGCTGAACAATGAGCTTACCCTATCAGGTGGTGAGGATGGGGCAGGGTAACACAGGGTGCAGAACTGTTGTTTATAAAGGCGACTTGATAGCCCCTAACAACATCATGTAGCAGAACTGGGCTCGATTCCAGCCGACAGAGTCCAGGGACCATCAGTCTCAGTGAACACTTCTGTGTGGCTATGACACTCAACAGGCTTCTTTCTCTCTGGACTAAAACTAGAGGGAAAGGCCTGGTGATCTACTCGCAAAGACTCTGTGGAACATTAACTGTGGTGCACAGGGTTGACTCGAAGGTGATGACTAGCATTTGGAGCCTTCCCAAAACAAGGAGATGCCTCCGTGTCCTGAGCCTCCTACAACGACAGCCACCACCTCTGGACAGTGACATTCACTATGTACAGCAGCCAGCCGAGATGCTGCAGGAGAGACAGAGGAATCCTCATTCTCTGGGACAATCACTACCCTGGGATTCTCTCTGGCCACACGTCCAGCACTGTGAATCTCTGCATCCGATGGATTTTTGAAACAGGAAGTGACCAGGGTGTGGACACGTGCCAGGAAGGCCTATCGGTGGAGAGGAGCCAGCCTCACACCTTGTGTGAGCATCTGTCCAGTTTCTGGCAGGAGCCCATGTGCTGGTGGAGACGCAGGACCTCGGGAGGGTGGCCGTTTGCGTGGATGTCTGCGTGAGGATCCTGCCTGGCCTGGCCCACGATCCCTCAGGGCGACCCTCTCCACGTGCAAAAGGTGCAGGGAGCCTGAACGGAACAGGTCCAACAGCAGGTGCTCGCTTCACGCCCCTGCGTCCCTTTTTGTTACTCTAACAATATTTCAAATATACATTGTCGTTAGGTGCCATCAGGTGCAACTCCGGGCAACTGTACAAACAACAGCTCTGAACCCTGTCCTACCTTGTGTTATTCTCACAATCTGACACACTCAAGCTCATTGCCGCAGTCACTGTGTCAATCCACCTGGTTGAAGGAAGGTCTTCCTCTCCTTCACCGACCCTCCACCTTCCAATTAAAAGCCTCTTCTAGCACCATGGCCAAAGTATGTGAGATGAAGCTTTGTTATCTTTGCCTCCAAGGAGCACTTTCTCCAAGACATCTGTTTGTTACTTTGGCGGTCCACGGGATGTTCAGTACTCTTCTGCAACACCACAGCTCAAAGGCATCAATTCTTCTGTCATCTTTAGTCACTGTCTAGCTCTCAGATGCCTAGAAGTGACTGAAAAGACCATGACCTGAATCAGGTGCACCTTAGTTCTCAAAGTAACATCACTGCTCTTCAACAAGTAAGAGAGGTCTCTGACAGCAGACTTTTCCAATGCAATAGTTAGATCATGTAACTGCGTGCTCACTCAGCTCCCCACCCTAACACCGAGTCCCACTCATCGTGACCCCAGCCAGGCTTCTGAGGTACACTGCCCATCTTTCTCTGTGGAGCCCAACACGGGACCCCCCCGACACCACCAGGTGCCTAACACACCACAGGGTGGTGCAAGCCTACCTCACAAGCTTGAGAAGAACAAAGTACTTCCTTTACTGCAACGTGTTACTGAAGTGGTTTGGAACGGAACCTGCAGTCAACCAGCCAGAGCCTCCGTTCTGGGGCACAGGACACCCCACCTCCCTCATGCAGATGGGGCTCTGCCACTTTTATCTATTGCCTCCAAGTGGGGTCATTACCACCTCCTCCTCGTTTCACTGGGACCACTTTCTGACCGCACCAGGTACACAGCAGTCAGATCTCATCACCGCCCCTTCTCCAGGGGAGAAGATCCCCTGAAGGCAAGGCCACCTGGCCTCCCACCCAGCACAGGGTCAGCCTCAGTCCCGATCTGCGGTGTGGCCAGGTCATGATTCTCACTGCGTGGGTGGTGACTCATAGTAACTCTACGAACAAGGGATCTGGCCGCTGCCCTGTCCTCATCTCCGACACACTCCAGCCGGCTGTTACCGTGTCAACCCGACCCACTGAGGGTCCTCCTTTGCTGACCCTCCACCTTTCCGGGCAGGATGTCATTTTTCCAACATTCCCAAAGTCCGCTGGATGAACTTTCACTATGCTGGTCTCCAAGGAGCACCCCGGCTGCACCTTTTCTAAGACGGTCCTGTCACCCTTTCGCAGGCCACGGGACATTTAGTACTCAGCTCAAAGGCATCTATTCTTCCGTCATCATAATTTATTGTCTATCTTTCAGCTGCGTCATCACACCCCACCCACCCACCCAGTGTAACCATTTTCCACTCTGTGACCTGGTGTAAGCAGCCAATCAGCTGAAGAGGGAGTTTCCTTGGGGTTGACTTCACCCCCATTTAACTCACCACTATGGTTTTCAGAGCCAATAGCCCGTCACTGACTGTGAGGTTGAATTCCTCCAACCCAGCAGCTGTGTGGGTCAGAAGGCACCAGGGTGACGCCTGACCCAGGGACTCGGGACTCACCAGCCTCCAGACCAGCATGAACCCTTTGTCCCGAGGTAAATCAACGCGCGCGCGCACACACACACTTCACTGGCCCCACTCTGGAGAACCCCAGCTTCTCTGACACCCCCTGGAAATCATTGGGGGTGACGTCCACTCCTGCCTCCCACGGAGAGGAACCTGGAGCTGGGAACCCACATGGGCCAGCACCGGACTTGGCAGTCTACATCGTCGTTTCTCCAAGTCTGCACCCTGACTGCAAAGTGTGTCATGTTGGAACCCCCGAGGAGAAAGTGAGACGCTGTACAAGAAGAAGGCATCTTTCATTGCAGTACAAATTGAGAGGAAGTGGGACATCACAGCATCCCAGAAGAAACCCAGAGATGAGGGGCCCAGCCTCAGGGCAGAACCCCAAGAGAGGTACGGGCAGCAGCAGATGCATCCATTTGGGCAAAGGGCAGCCCCAGCGGGAGGACGGGCACACGCCAGATGGACAGGACATTCACACATTCCAGTTTTGCTATAAGGGGACCACTTTTTGGCTTCCAAACCAGCCCCCACACCGCCTCCCTTCACCTACATGTGAGAATACTCCTGGGATACCAGTCCCAGTCCCCCCAGCTTCTCAGAGCCCTTTAACTAGCTGGGTCTAGGGCATTACTGCTCCCTAAAAACCCCCAAAACACCCTCTAGCGTGACTCCAAACTGCAGGGAAACAGGAACTGGACTCTTCACACCTCCTTCCCCAAAACCAAAGTAACAAAATACAGCATCCTGGGGCTTGAACCTAGTAACAGGGTCTGTGACCCATCCGCAGGCATGTGTCGGCCCTCCACAGCCCTCAGTGACCCTCTGTTGACAGTGCCCAGAAAGGAAACAACAGGAACGAACCCAAGTGTGTGGACACCACCATGTGCCTGTGATCTAGCTCGACTGGAGGGGGGGTGACATTGTGTCTGTCACGGTGTGTAACCGTCATGGTCTGCTGGTGAAGGGGTGGAGCCAGGCTCAGGCAGTAAGGCGGGGGCTGCCTGGCAGGCATTTCCCTGGGTGTTGGGGTTCCTGGTTGGCTGCACCCTCTACCCCCCGCAGGCCTCCCCTCTCCTCCTAGGGGGCTGCTGCCTCATGTTCCACCCCGTCCCCTTTTGCTGATGCCTGGAAACCTCTGGGAGTGACCGCAGTGAGGTGCTGCAGGATCCGGGGTGCTGAGGGCCTGTAGTCCTGCAGCCCTGGTCCCACCCTGTGGGAAGAGCCCAGTGCCCCCCGGGGATGGGGTTTGGGGAGGTTAGCTCAGTCCACAGTGAGGTGAGGTGAGGAGAGGTGAGGGCATGTAGTCCTGCAGCCCTGGCCCCACCCTGCCCTGTGGGAAGAGCCCAGTGCGCCCCTGAGGATGGAGTCTGGGGAGGCCCGCACGGCCTAGAGGAGGCAGGTGACGTGGCAGTCCCGGGGGTCGTCCAGAAATAACGTGCTGCAGACGTCATTGAAAAAGCTGGGATGGTACTTGCAGGCTCGCTCGCAGTCCGGGTTGAAGTTCACCTCCAGGATTTGGGGCTGCATGACCTGCTTCCCTGGGGGGGTGGGACACAGGTGTGATGGGAGGCCTCGCTTCTGGGGACGGGCAGGGCTGGGAAGGCCGGCAAGGGTCTAGGGGGTGCCGGAAAGTGTGAGGAGGCAGCAGGGGGTCAGCTGAGGACGCTCCTAGCAGGGGATGGGACCTGGGGTCTGCGGACCCTGGTGCACACCGATGGGGTCTCAGAATTGCTAGCCCTGGGGAGTCGGGACTACAGGGCTGCCCACTCACCATCGGGGCGCTGCTCCCACTTCAGCATGAGGTCCACAGCGTACATGGCCCGGGATGAGGGGTAGGGCCAGAGGCCCAGTGGTGCTGGCCTGTTGCATGCTGCCTGAAACAGTTCTCTGAAGGCCTGGAAGATCTCCGCCTGGGGTGTGGGGTACAGTCAGGGGCTGGTGAGGGGCCATGAGCCTCCCAGAGCAGCCCTCACAGGGGAATGAAGCCCCTCCTGAGTCCCAGCCCCAAGTTGCCCTGACGTTTCTCCCACTGGCATGGAACCTGGTGTCACAGCGTGGTCACTAACACCTGCTGGCCCCCTTCCCTAGCACAGGTTCTCCCGCCTCAGGCACAGCTGCACCCTAAAACCTGGCCTTCATGCCACCCCGAATGTCCCCAGTCACCTCTCGGGGTTTAGTCGACACCGCAGCCTATATGGTCAGTCTGCACCAGCCCCTACACCACTCTGGGGGGGAGGGGCAGGGGCGGGGGCTGTTCAGGAGGATCAAACTCCTCAACCCTGTAGGACAAGGGCGCAGCCCGGGGGGGTGGCAGGTGAGGGCGCACCTGGACATCCTTCCAAAGAAATGCTGGGTTCTGCTTCTCGAACTCCGGGATGAACTGGTCATAGTGCACCTGTGGCAGACAAGGGGTCGTCACTGCCCAGGCTGCTCCAGGCGCACCAGGGGGGGGGGGGGGGGGTAAGGAGGAGCCCATCCCGTGCTGGACGTGGGCCCTGGTCACACCACGGCAGGCAGGGAACATCCAGACCACGCAGCCCTCAGGGGGCAGTCAAGTGGTGCGAGACAGGATCTGAGCTCTGGACCCTAGCTGCGTGATTGCGTAAAATGCTTAGCCCACCACCTGTGAAGCAGTGTTACGTTCACTGGCCAGGAAACCCACTGAGGTTCGCTCCTGGGGTTCCAGGGAGACAGGGCCAGGGCAGAGCCCCTTTAAGAACCTGAGTCCAAGCCCAGCTGAACTCCAGCTGACTACAGGGACAGTGGTCTGCTAAGAGATGAGACTGGTCAACGCACAGGGCTAAGTAGAAGCTCTGGGGAGGACGTGCCCAAGTCAGTTCTGAGAACCCAAACACATTGGCCTTGATGAGACGTGGCAAATGTGGACACGCCTACAAAGCGTGTGCACACGCTCACACACACACAGAGAAAGAAGCACTCAGTACCCTGATCTTCACCCTCAGAGACAGGGCCGGACCACAGGCCTGGGGGCCTAAGAGAGGCCTGGGGGCCCAAGAGAAGCCTGGGGCTGTACAGCTGGACGCTGAGCTCCCTCCTAACACGTTCCCAGAAGACGTTCCCCCACAGCAGGATGACCACTTCCCTGGTGCCCCCCGCCCTGCTATTCTTGTGTTTGATGGGTACCAGTAGGGAGGAACCCCAGAATCTGAGGGCACCTAAGTCTCCCAGCTGCATATGGCACTGCTGGGGTGCACACACTAGCTGGACACAGCATGAGGTCTGAACCAACTTCACAGGAGACAGCACCCACCACATGGCTGAGGACTGGGCAGGCCCTACCTGCTTCAGAACCACATCCGGGTCATAGTTCATGACAGTGAAGTGCTTCTCGTAGTCATCCAGATCACTGAGTGAGAAGGGCCTGGGTTCAAACACAGACAGGTGTGAGGGCCTGATGGGCGCCCCGTCTACCCCACCACGCTGGCCCGAGCCCTGGCTGGCCGGCAGGTGACCTGCTGACCACAGACACACGCTGGGGTGCTGCAGGAGGTGGGCCTGCTCTTGTCCAGGGGTCTTACCCAGAACGAAACCCTGCCCCAGGTGGGTGACGGGACCTCCCCGCATTTACCGGTTGGAGAAGCGCAGCCAGAAGACGTCGTAGACGAACAGCCGCAGGGGTGACACTGACCGCAGCAGCACGACGTAGCGGATGTCGAACTTGACCGGCCCCACGTCCTCGCGGTGGAACAGGACGGGGCTCTCGATGTACTTAGACACGACCTGGTGGACAGACGGCAGGCACCTCACTCTTGGGGGCCCTTCTGGACCTTGTGTGGAGGTCGGGGGCCCTTGGACCTCAAGCATACTGGAATCCAGACTTGGCTGTGGCCTTTCTGTCCACGTGGAACCTGTGCCCGTGCCCATGCTGGCCCAGCTACATGGCGCTCACGCTTCTGTCCCCCAGCCCTGCCTCTGCCTCCCTGATCTTCACGGCTGGCTTTAACCTCAGTCTGAGAGAAATGTCTGGTGACGTGTGTCTAAGAGAGAGGCTGTGAACATGCTATGAGGCTCAGGCCTGCTCTGACACACCGGGGTCCACGTAAGGCTGTGACAGCCTCTGGTCCACCTCACCACTCATCTCCCCTAAGCAGGATACAGTGCAGCCCTGAGTGACCACACGGCTCTGTCCTGCGCTGGGCAGGACACAGAAGGCCCCACAGGTGGTCAGCTCCACCTGAGGTGCTGACACGCTGCCCCTCCCCACACTTGTGCCCCACCCGCTCAGAGGTGCACATGTGGGGCCCACCTTGGGGGTGCTCTCGCGGTGCCGGATGATGCTGTTGAGGTCCTTGCTGATGTGGGTGTCCAGGCTGCGGGCCAGGTTCCAGGGCTTGCAGATCCAGTGGTTATCCTCGCCCCTGGGGGCAGAGGACCAGCTAAGCCCAGCTCGGGCCTGTGCCCTGTCGCCCCAGGATCGAGGCAGGGAGGACGCAGCGCCCGGCTTCTCTTGGGACACCAAGGGGGGAAGTAGAGGGAAGATGAGTGGTGTTGGGCTTCAAGGACTGAGTAGGTTTGCTGAGTGATGGGGTGGCTTCTGGGAAATGACCAGTGACTTGGGAGGATCCTGTGGTGCACGCAGTGGGCGGGACCATGGTGCACAAGGGCAGTGACTGGCTTGTCGCTGGCCTGGGAGGGTCATGTGGTGCACACATGGCGAGCCACCAGCCCTGTGCCCACTGTGTGCATACAGCCACTGCCCAATGCTGGTCTCCGGATGCATAGGAGGCAACAGGGAGGTGAATGGCGGGGTGTGTGTGTGTGTGGGGGGTGTGTGTGTGTGTGGTGTGTGTGTGTGTGTCTTGAGGCTCTGGGGCTGCTCACCGCCTCTCCCGCTGCTGGAAGTAACTGATGAACTGGGGCAGCTCGGTGCGCAGGTTGAAGGTGCGGGGCAGCCAGGACGGGCCCTCGGGACCCCCGGCCCGGCGGGCGATGGAGGCCAGGCAGTCCTTGACTGTCAGCAGGTTCTCGCAGGGGAACTGGTTCAACAGCACCCGCGGCCGTTCCTGGCTCAGCCTCCTGAGGGCAGGGGGGAGAGGAGGTTCGGTGGGCGGAGCCACAGGCCAAGGGTGGAGGAGGGAGGGGCTCGGTGGGTGGGGCCACAGGCCATGGATGGAGGAGGGAGGGGCTTGGTGGGCGGAGCCACAGGCCATGGGTGGGGGAAGAGGGCCTCGGTGGGCGGAGCCACAGGCCAAGGGTGGAGGAGGGAGGGGCTTGGTGGGTGGGGCCACAGGCCATGGATGGAGGAGGAAGGGGCTTGGTGGGCGGAGCCACAGGCCATGGATGGAGGGGGCAGGGCACAGTGGGCGGAGCCACAGGCCATGGGTGGAGGAGGGAGGGGGCTTGGTGGGCGGAGCCACAGGCCATGGGTGGAGGGGGCAGGGCACAGTGGGCAGGGCCACAGGCCATGGGGGGCACAGTGGGCGGAGCCACAGGCCATGGGTGGAGCAGAGGCAGGGCACAGCAGGCAGAGCCACAGGCCTCAGGTGGCATCAGGGCGGGGCAGGGCACAATGGTCTGAGCCACAAGTAGTGGGGTTAGGGGGCGTGGCTAAGGAAGAGCCTGCTGGTGGGGCCACAGGCCATGGAATTGGGGGTGTGTGGCTGGGAGGCAGGAGTCACAGGCCCAGACTCTGGGCTGGGAATCATGGCGGATGGGGGCACTCACTGGTAATCCTTGAAGTGGGAGAAGTTGTAGAGGATGTCGGCATCCTCCTCGTTGGAGGTGAAGGTGAACCGCGGGTGGGTCAGGTGACTGAGCACCTGTCCGACGTCGGAGTAGATTCTGTGGAGAAGCCGGACTGAGTGCAGTGCCATGGCTGCCAATGTCTGGCTCCACCTGGGCCCTTGGAGACCTCTCCGTAGGCAGGACTCAGGGGTTGGTGGCTGCGTGGGGCAATGGTGGTGGCCCCTTCCCACCCCTGGGGAGACCCAGGCCCTCAGAAGGCCAAGATGGAGCCTGCCTCCTGGCCCGACCCTCCCTGCACCTTCACGTTCTCATCAGTGAGGGGTACACAGCTGTTTCCCCTATACTGTGGGTCTCCACATGACCACTGCTCTCACAGAACCCCTACTCCCACTGCCAACACAAGAGATGGTCTGGCCCCTGAGTGCCCTTTCTTTTCTTGTTTTTTTTTGGTGCCCTAGGAGAAAGAGGAGTTGGGGCCATGATTCTTCCATTCAGCAAGGGCAGGGGTTAGGGTGGGCCCGTGTCAGCACAAAGTGACCCAGGACAGTGACAGCCAGGTCAGAGAAGGGACTTACTTAAAGACGTGGTCATCGGGGTACACTGGTGGCTGGATGGCCTGTGGCATTTTCTCCTTGTTCTCCTCCAGAATGGTCTAGGGGACACCAGGGATAGGACTGACCTCAGAGACAGGGGCACTTGGTCCCATGCCCCCACACGTGGCACATGTGAGGGATGGCCACCACACGTGCCAGAACCTGAAGACACCCAGATCTCAGGGAGGGCCTCTCACATGTGCTGCAGCTGCCAGCACAACACCCGGGGCCTCCGGCATCCTCAGCCCGACACTGCCTGCCTGGCACGCTGTGACCATGGGGACACTCTGCCCCATGGCAGAGCCCCCCCAAGGTACCCCCGAGTGTCCCAGTCATGGTTTCAGCTCTGGGGCCTGAGGTGAAGCTGTGAAGCCAGAGGCTGGCTTGTCCTGAGCCCCTCACCTGCTCCCCAGTCTCTCCCCGACTTCCTGTGGTAACCAGATTGGGCCCGAGAGTCAGCCTTGCTGGGTCAGTGGACAGAGAGCATTCTAGAAGCCAGCTGAGTGGACAGGCCAGGTCAGGGGTTGCTGCCACACCTGGTAGTAGGCTTCGGGGGGCTCGGGTGTGGAGGAACTGAGGTCCAGCAGGTCGGCGGGCACCCAGGGCAGCATCATGCACCTCCGCACCAGTGGGTCAGGCTCTCCGTAGGCGTAGTCCCGGCTCACCTCCTCTGCACCAGAGAAGCCATCAGGGACCATCAGGGACGGGGTGGGAACCGGACCCAGGCCCGCCCTTCTGGCGGTGGTGGCGTCCACTTACCGCCCGTGTCCAGGTCCCTGAGAGGCCACAGCAGCGTGTAGGCCACCTGATGGGGCATGTAGAAGAAGGGGGCCGTGGCGAAGCTGGGTGTGTCGGCGTGCTGGATGCGTGAGCCAAACTCGTCCATGACATACCACACCGGCACCTTCTCCTCGGCTGTCTGGGGGAGCACACGGCGTCACCTGCCTGCTCTCCCGTCCCTGCACCCTACCTGTCTGCAACTAGCTTTCTAGTTAGGATGTTTGTCACCCTCAATCCCTGTACCTAGAGGCAAGCCCTGCCCCGACTGACCAGTCAGCAGGACACTGACCTGGGTGGTCTGCAGTCCAAGGGAAACCAGCACCTACAGGGAGGGGCTTGGTTTCTTGAATGTGGGTGGGGTTAGGGCTGGCATTCAGGGAAGGCTTCCTGAAGGAGGCATCACCTATGCTTGGGTCATGAGACACCAGCACGAGTCTCCCCATAGGAAGCCCTGTGTGCAAGGGCATGGAGGGGTGGGGGCTGGAGGTCCGACAGCCAGAGAGGCCAAGAGAGGGGCAGATAAGCTACCTGAGCCCGAGATGAGGGGTCTGGTGGGGGGTGGTGGGGGTCACATCTTATGAGCTCAAAGGCCAGCGACATCTGGTTCTGAGGTAACACCACAAGGGTTTCTACCTCTGCCCCAGCACGGAGCCCCTACTGGCACCTGCCGCTCACCCCGTGGGCCAGCTGGTATGTCTGGTTGAATCTCCACATCTCCTGCAGCACCAGGTCCACGGCCTCGGCGCTGGGCAGCTCGCCATGGAACTCGATGCCCATCAGGCTGGCCATCCGGTGCAGCAGCCCGGGCACCTGCTCCAGCTGCTGGCGGGCGTGCTCCACACGGTACGTCCAGGCATGGTCGATGAGGAAGATGCTGTGGGGGTGGGGCGAGTGGGTATGAAGTGGGCAGACGCTGGGGCCTGGGCTGTGGGTAGAATGGGGCCTCAGTTCTCCTCAGCTCCA
The DNA here is from genome assembly GCF_000299155.1 of Elephantulus edwardii. Taxonomy (NCBI): domain Eukaryota; kingdom Metazoa; phylum Chordata; class Mammalia; order Macroscelidea; family Macroscelididae; genus Elephantulus; species Elephantulus edwardii. Next base: position 999,384 of record NW_006399836.1, on the reverse strand, counting down.
CCCTGCAGGGGCTCCTATGTCCAGTGGGTCCACTCCGTCTTCTCACCCCACCTCCACCACCAAGTCGATACAAGGGCTGAAGGAGAAACACATGCAGTGTGCCAGCCATGTAGCCTGTGCCTCGAGGACCACAGGGAAACCAGGTCCCCACTGCAGCTGCCACCTCCTCCTGATGCACGGCGACCCTGGAGGGCAGACAAGAACTGCCCAGTGTCCCCAAAAATAGACGGCCTCATCTTTCGCCAGCCAACTGCTGCTAAGCTCAGAGGACTGACCCTTCAGTTTGCAGCTTAGCACTTTAAACACCACACCACCAGGGTGCAGTCCCGGTGCTTTCCAAGTGTCCCCGCCATGTCTGAGATGCAGGCCGGGTGGACACTGCTCCTCCTTCCCCATCGCCCCAAGGACACAGGTGAGGCATCAAGTAGGTGTGAGGACACTGGACCTGACAGCACCAGGACCTTTCTGCCGGGAGAGCTTGGAGGTCAAACCCCAGTGGACGCTGCAGCCTGACAAGACCCCCGAGGTGCCAGCCATTCGGCTCTCACCAAGTCGGTGGGAGGATGCTGACGCCCCCCAGCGGTACCCTCCTGTCCACAGCAGAATGAGGACTCCCAGCACCCTGAGGACAGAGGCCCTCTGCAGCCACAGGGGCTGGTGGCCCAACAGCCTCGCTCGCTCCGCTGATCCCCCCTGAATCTGAATCCTGTGTGCAGGATGGGCGCTCAGCCGTCTTAACTCACACGTACCTTCGTTGGATTTCTTTGTAACTCACACTTAAAACGCTGCTAAGAACACTTAAGCTCTGGTGGGTGCACTGCTTAAGTGCTTAGCTCTTAAAGGAAAGGTTGGCAGTTCGACCCTCCCAGCTGCTCTTGGGGAGAAAGATGTGGCAATCTGATGGTCTAGATCTCAGTCCTGACACCTCCCGGGGCAGTCCCAGCCTGTCTACAGGACTGTAATGAGTCAGGACAGACAGAACTAGGGTGTGTTTTACAGGTCTCTGCTCCTATGCAGACCACGGCAGGGAGCTGGGCCCTTGGTGTCGGATAGGATCCCAAAAGAACAAAGATCAGGACGCAGAAGGGCCCAGAAGGAAAGGGCTGTGGGGCGGGTGGACCTTCTCTGGGTAGCGTCCCAGAGGCAGGTTCCCCTAGAAGACATGGGGTGTCCTGGGGTTTTCTGGAACATTCTCAGATGACACGTGGACAACGCCTTGCACTGAACTCTGTTCAGTGGACACTACCTCTCCCTTTTACTTACAGACTAGAGAGGGGCTCCAAATGCCAGGATCTACCCCTCAGGCTGCACACCAGCTCCAGCTCCTGCCCTCAACCTGAGACCCTGCCTCTGACTCCCATGTGGCACCCCAAAACCAGTGCAGGACGTGAGGAGTCAGGCGAGCTGGGAGGGTGAGGGCCTTCACGGGGTAGGACAGAATAGCCAGCAGTCTGAGTCACAGCATGGGTGAGGCAGCCGCCTGTGACTGGTCCAGGTGGGAAAGGAGGCAGGAAAGGCCCTGCAGGGGATAGAACCTTCCGTGGGGCCAGTGACCCTTTGCAGAGAGTCTGCAGCTCTGCCTGCCTCAGAAAGCCAGAGTCTAGCCTGTGGAGGACCCACTGAACTATAATTCTTACACTTTTCTGGTAAAACACCAGCAAAACCACAATAAACCAACACTAGAAAGAGTTGCCGTCAGCCTGACTCCTGGTGATCTTATATGCGTCAGATTGTGGGATGTTGCCAGGCTTTTCTTCCTCATAACGGCTCTGTGGACTGGCCCCTCCAGTGATTTGTTAGTGTCCGAGGGTGTTAACTGCTTGACCAGCTTGCAGGCATGGCCCAGTTGGACAGGTGCCACGTAAGGCGCGTGCGCCAAAGCTGCCCTTTGCCATTGCTCGCCCCCAAAGCCCAGCGTGGGAAAGCCTGCGCGCCTGTGCTGCGCATGCGCCTTAGCAGCGACAGCTCTAACCCCAGCGTGGGAAAGGCTGCACGTCTGTGCTGCGCATGCGCCTTAGCAGCGACAGCGCTAACCCCAGCACTGCCCTGCCCGCTGGCGAGTCCCTCTGCACCGAGAGCTTAGCTCCTTTACCTGTTGGGGTCATCTGCCCGCAGCCCCGCCTCGTTGGTCACGATGACCTTGTAGCAGAGCTCGCCCCCGGGGTTGGGCCTCTTCCTCCGCGCTTCCCGCGCCTCTTCACTCTCATCCTCGTCCACTTCCTCCACTTGCATTATTCCAAACATCTCTCCAGCGTCGAAAACCTGGGGGCCAAGGCATCGGTCAGCGGGTGCTGTTGGCAGGATGCTCACCCACAGCGTCCCATCACTGCAGCTAACCCAGGAAGCTGCCCCTAGGCCAAGAGGACAAAGCAAACCCGTTCAGAGGGCAAGACCCTAGGCCTGGCTCCCACACATTATATCCCAGGTGGGGAAACTGAGGCTCCAAGAGCCTCAACATGGTCCTTGTCTGCCCTAGCGCCTGCCATCCACCCCAGTGTTGCTGTCCAGGTCTCCAGTGCTCCTCCCCCTGTGACACCACCTGGGGCATTATGGCTACAGGTACCATGTGGGGCTTCTTGTTCTCTGGGGAAACCAGGTCCCCAAGGCAGGTATGCTTCCACTCTGGGCATGAACGAACTGGCATCCTGTAGCACTAGAACCTCAACCCATATCCGTTTCACCAAACATCCAGCCCCAAACCATGAAAACTGAGGCAACATGAGGGGTACAGGCTTCCCCGCCAGCTACTCTCCACTCTGCGGGAAGAGTGTGGCCCTGAGCTGCAGGAGCTGAGGCCCAAGCTCTGAGGTGGCCTGGGTCCCCTATCCAGGAGGGATGAATGGGCCTTGGCCTTCCACATGTCCTCACTAGGGTTGTTACAAGCCCAGTGTGGTTAGCAAGGCTGACAGGCCAGCTGTTCCTCACACTCTGGAAAGCAGACCCAATTCCAGCCTGTCCCTCCCATGGCGTGTCTGCCACAGCTCAGCGCTGGCTGGAGAAGATTCTGGAGCTCCAGAATCTCCCTCTCTCCAACAAGTTACTTGACTGCTCTGTGGGGTGCAGCAGCCACCATCCCTTTCCCGCTGGGACTCAGGGAGCATCTATGAGGTGGTGCTGTGCAGCTGCGCAGAGGTGGGGTACCAGCAGACACACTTTTGCTTCCCTAGTCACGGCCCCAGTGTCACTGGCCCTGCCAACGTGTGAAAAGTAGCCCCCACCCCTGCCAGCAGAGCCCCTATGCCAGGGCCTGCAGCAGGGATGGTCATGGAGAACGTGGCTGCCCTGGGTGCAGCTGAACTTGGTCATTGCCCACTGAGTGCTGGCTGAGCCCTGGCTAAAGCTCACATTCCTCATGCCACTCCAAAGCCAGGTGTTCTGCTATTACCCTTGAGCTACACATGGGGAGGTGGGCTCAGCCTCTGTGTGTGTGTCTGCGTGCGCACACATGCATCTGTGTTTGGAGAGCCTTTGTGGTGCAGGAGTATTAACTTCTGGCCACTAGACAAAGACGGATGGCACACACCACCAACCCATTAAAGATCTGGGCCCACCAACAGCTCCATGGGGCATAGAGAAGTCAGCTGGCTTCCATGAAAGACTCACAGCGTCAAAAACTCTATGTTATTGGTTACCACTGAGTCAAAACGAACCCATAGCGGACCCTCCAGCAGGTTTTCAGAGGCAGTAAATCACACAGGAGTTGACTGCCCATCTTTCTCCCACAGAATATCCAGCAGATTCAAACTGTGTGCCTTTGGGTTGATAGTCCAATTCCTTACCATTAAGTCACCAGAACTCCCAGAAACCTTGTGGGGTAGATTTATTCTTTCCCAAAGGGTTTCCACATTGGAACGGATTTGATGACAAGTGGGCTTGAACTTTACTGTGTACAAAAAGTGCCTCTGCGCGTGCTTGGTCAAATGGAGATACTGGCTCAGAGAGGCTGGGCTTTCACTTGGCCAGGGTCTGGGTTTACTGGCCCAGGCGCACAACTCTTGGTTGCAGGGTTCCTCCACCACAGAGCAGTTCTGTCTGTCTAGGAAAAGGGCTTCAAGCTGGCCTGGGTTGTGCTTCTGCTCAGTTCTAGGTCCACCCCACACCAGGCCAGCAGAGACTCCCTTTGGTGGTCCAGACCAGCAAAGGCTGGAGCTGAGTGGAGCTTTTTTTTTTAAAAAAAAAAAAAAAATTGAGACTCTACAAGTCTCTAAATCATTTCCTCTCTCTTACCCAGAGCCTGAGTTTTCTTTAATCCACAGGGCATATTTTACACTAAGTGTGGAACCATGCATGAAAGAACCCCAGAATTGAGTAAGGATGCAGGACTTCCTATCCAGAGGAAGGCAAACCGGGGCTCTAGAGTCTGGCGACCTTGGAGAGTTATTTCCTGTCCCTGAGCCTCAGTTTTCTGGGCTGTAAAATGGGGTGATGAATGTTGCCCTTCCCAAGGCTGTCGTGGGGATTGGGTAGAGTGGTGGAGGAGTCGGTACCAGGCCTGGCACACACGGGAAGCCGGAGCTGGACTGAGTTCCTGTTCGCAATGCGGCCCTGGCCCAGCCCCAAGTACTGGTAGGGCAAGAGGTGCGGAGGGGCCTCTCAGAACCCTAGCCGGCTGCTCCTCCCTTGGAGGGACCCCCAAGTCACTCCACGCGTAATCACTTCCCTTTTAAACTGCTCCAGCTGCGTCCTTGCACTCCACCTCCCCGAAACGGGGCACCTGCACTGCCCCCAGGCCTCCTTTTCTATACTTTTCCAGCCTGAAACTCCCCTGGACCACATGCCCCGCGACAGCACGTGTCCTCCAGGGCGCCACCCGCCGCTCCGGCCCAACCTCAGTCTGTTTCCCCTTTCCCCCGGGCTGACCCAGAGCGCGCAGAACCCACCCCCTCATCTGCACCCCGACCCCGGGCCGCACGCACCTCGTGCTCCAACTTGTGCAGCAAGCGACCCCAGTAGCGCTCGGGGACCCCCGAGGCCCGCAACGCAGGGCCGTGCAGCGCCGCGAACTCCGCCAGGGCCTGGGCATCCTCCTCCGGCCGCCCCGCGCTCGGGTCCCGCGCTGCCTCCGCCTCTCGGCCCTGATCCCCGTTCTGCGTCCGCTCCGGCGTCAGGTCGGGCGTTCGCGTCCGCGCTGGGCTGCTGTGCCCCGCTGGCCGGAGCTCGGAGCCCGACTGGGCCTCCATGCTGTTTCCGCCCGTACCAGGGCCCACTACAGCCGCGTAACAACCCGGGACCCAGCCACCCCGGCTCCGCCTACCACCGACCCCGCCCCGCGCTCGGCCCCGCCCCCGCGCTCGGCCCCGCCCCGCGCCCTGACCCCGCCCCCGCACGCCTGGACCCGCCCCTCCTCGCCGACCCAGAGACACGCACGTGAGGGACGTCCGAGACAGTACATGGGGACGCGCATGCGTGAAAGGGCATGCGCAGTGACCACCACCTGCCAGTGTGTGCGCACGCGCGCTGGGCGGGTTGAGCATTTTTTACGTGGTTTTCCCAACTCAACTTACGACCGCCCCGGGGCATGTTGGGAGGCAGGGGTACCTGTGTCACACGTGGTAGGAGTCTGTGCGGAAGAGGAAGCTGTTATAAACTTTCCATTGCAGTACATCTCCTGATCTCCTGACAGCTGGTACCAAATGTATTGATTGTGGAGAGAGTATGTAAATGCATTTAATTTCATTCTACAATTTTCAAATCAACAGATTTTTCAGAAGTGGTTACTTTGTGCCTTTGGATTACAAGAGGACCATCTAAAAGTAAAATCTAGCACTTGCAATATGCTTGCCCAGCAGCAAGACTTGGATTCAAATTTGGGATTTCTGGCTCTAAAGCTATGTATTTCAGAAAATAGGATATAATGAAACACAATGCAACTTCATTAATTTTGATTTCTAAAATTTTCTTAAAAAGAACTTTCAAATAGCATATGTTATTGTCATTTTGTGTTATTCTAGGTTTTTTTTGGACAGAAATACTCTAGAGAATAATTCTTGTATTATGTGTGTAAAACTCTATTTGCTGAGTTAATAAATCTCTGCAAGCCAAAAAAAAAAAAAAAAAGAGGAAGCTGTGACTTAGAGGCCCCGGGCCAGCCTCCTGCACCGACCACACTTTGTTTGGCGGGGAGAGAAGTGCAGCAATGAATGAATGGAAATCCGAAATCTCTGTAAATGCTCATTAAAATTATTTTTAAAAAACTGGGAAAAAAAAACCCTGAAAAAAGATACCATCAAGTCCGCCAGCTCTGGTGGCCTAGTGGCAAGAAGCTGCACTGCAACCCCAGAGGTGAGTGGTTCAAATCCACCAGATGCGCTGCTGGAGAAGGAGGGACAGTCTTCTCCTGTACTAGTCAGATCCGATTTGACGGTACATTCACAAAACTTGCTGAAACTGAGGAGGACCTGAAGCACTTGCTGCAGAGGGTCAAGGACTGCAGCCTCCAATATGGATTGAGGCTCAATGTCAAGAAGACAAAGATTCTCATCATTGGGCCAATTGGCAGCATCAGGATGGATGGTGAAGAGATTGAGATTGTTCATAGCTTCAGTTTGCTTGGCTCCACAGTCAACACTTGGTACCAGCAGCCAGGAAATTAGAAGACGTATTGTGATGGGAAAGTCTGCTGTTAGGGACCTCTCCAAAGTACTAAAGAGCAATGGTGTATCTCTGGAGACTAAGGTGCGTCTGATACCGGCCATGGTCTTTGCTATCACTTGTTATGCATCAGAGGTTTGGACAATGACTAAGGAGGATAGAAGGAGAATTGATGCCTTTGAGCTGTGGTGCTGGAGAAGAGTATTGAGGGTACCATGGACTGCTAGGGAAACAAACAGAATGATCCTGGAAAGGGTCAAAGCGGGCTGCCTCTTGGAGGTAAGGATTCTAAGGCTCTGTCTAACATACTTTGGACATGTTGCAAGGAGGGACAGGTCCTTGGAGAGGGACATCATGCTTGGGAGGGTGGAGGGACGGCGCAGGAGGGGAAGACCCTCTATGAGGTGGATTGATTCAGTGCCTGGGGTAATTGGGATGGGTGTATTGGAGACAGTGTGATGGGCACAGGACAGAGCAGGGTTTAGGGCTGTTGTCCGTAGGGTCGCTATGAGTTGCAAGGGACTCGACGGCACATAACAACACAAAAATATGATAATAATAAAAATAAAATGTCATCAAGTCGAATTCAACTCAAAGCTGCTCTCTGAACAACAGACCTGAATCCTGACCTATTCTGTCTCATCCTCACAGTCTCTTGACACATTTGAGCCCACATCTGCCACCTTAGAGGAGTTAACTTTTCTTTGCTACCAGGGCGTAGCTATGACTCGACTCCCATTCCTCTATGACTCAGGCACCCCATGAGCAACGGATCTGAGCCCTGCTCCATCCCGAGCCCCGTGCCATCCTCAACATCTGTGACATTCTTGAGGAGGACCCTCCTCTTTTGTGCGTATGCTCCACCTCTCCAAGTATGATGTCTGACTCCAAAGTCTGGTGTCTCCTAACAATACATCCAATATAGATGAGACAAAGTGTCACCAAAGGAGCGCCCTGGGTGCACTTCCTTCCTCCAAAACATACCTGTTTGTTCTTCTGACAAAGGGTATTCAGTTGTCGTTAAGTGCCTTCAAGTCACCTGCGACTCATAGTGCCCTCATGTACAATAGCCCTAAACCCTGCTCTGTCCTGTGCCAATTTTATTGTCTCTGACACACTTGCCCCCATTAACGCAGTCACTGAATCAGTCCACCCTTCCAAGTATGACGTCCCTCTCCAAGAACTGGTGCCGCCTTGCAACATGTCCAAAGTATGTCAGACAAAGTTTCAGAATCCTTGCCTCCAAGGAACAGCTTGGTTTCACCCTCTCCATGATGAACCTGTTTATCCTCCTAGCAGTCCATGGTATATTCAACACTCTTCTCCAGCACCACAGCTCAAAGGCATTAATTCTCCTTCTATTATCCCTAGTCATTGTTCAGCTCTCTGTCTCATAGCAAGTGATTGCAAAGACTATGGCCTGGATCAGGAGCACCTTATTCTCCAGACTGACATCGTTGCTATTCAGTACTTTGAAGAAGTTTCTGACAGCAGACTTTCCCAATGCAATTCGCCTTTTAATTTCCTGGCTGCTGGTACCAAGAGTATTGATTGTGGAGCCAAGCAAACTATAGCTGTTATAACCTCATCTATAATTGGCCCTTGATGAAGTGGATTGTTTCTGTGACTGGGGTAATAGGGTAGGCAAGGATGGAGAAACTTTGTCTCATATACTTTGGGCATGTTGTTAGGAGAAGCTACTCCTTGGAAGGGAATGTCGTGCTTGGAAAAGTGGAGGGTCTGCAAAGGAGAGGAAAATCCTCAGCGAGATGAGCTCAAGTGTGTCAGAGACGGTGAGGATGGCACAGGACAGGACGGGGTTCAGAGCTGTTGTTCACAGGGTGGTTACGAACTGAACTTGAACTGATGGCACTTAACATAAGGATTGGTGAGGGCCACCTGGGTGAGGAGTGGGGGGGCTGGGACTGGGCTACAGGACAGCTGGAGTCAACTGCTTGTGTGTGCCCCACTGTGCCAGGGTCCTGTCCTCGGCTGTTTGCAGCACCTTTTAGATGCGCCCTGCCCCCCCCAGTGCCCATGTGTCTGTGGCATGGATGCCCTGTCCCCCCCAGTGCACTGATGTCTGGACGCTCCCCCCCCCCCAGTGTCCTGGTGTCTGGACACCCGCCCCCTTTGCCCTGTGTATGGAATACCCCGCCCCCCCAAGTGCCCCAGTGTCAGTGGCATGTCCTGTGTCTGTCCTGCTTCTCCTGCCACTGATTCTCTGAAGTGTCCTCACTGAGCTCTGAGACGGGGCTGGAGGAGGAGTCTCTCTGCTGATTACCCCCATCAGTAGAGATGAGGGCCTCTGTGTGGCCCCCAGTCCAGCCTCCGTCTACTTCATCGCTCTGATCAACGGCGTCACGACCTGTGCTCATTCTCGAAATCTGTGGGGGGCACTGGCTCTTTTTTAATGTTTCCAGGTAATTTTATTTATAAACAAGACAAATATTCAAGCAGCATTAAATTGGGAGAATAAAAGGGTAGGTTGTTTGTTGGTTTTTTTTTTAAAAAAAAGGCGGCAGAAGAGGTTAGTGAGCATTCCGGAGAGGAGGAGCCACTTCCTGTGTGAGCCCAGTGCTTCCACTTTCTCTGCAGCCCGGCCGGCCGGGGAGACCCTGCCTGCTCACTGCTAACAGCCAGACGGCGGAGGGGGAGCTGCCTGACCACCTGCATGGGGAGCACTGTGGATTTCCCCAGTCAGCCTCCCAACGTCACCGCCACCAGGTGAAAAAGCTTTTAACTCTCTCATCCAAAGTCCTCTGAGAACTTCTTCACTTTCAGAAGGTCGTCGGCATTCACAGTGGGCCAAGTGGTGGCCAAAGACCGGAGCATGCCTGACATGCAAACCCCAGGCTCTAAGAGTTTGTCACTAGGGACGTCCATCCAGGTCGGCTCCATAGCCCCCGGGGCCTTCTGGTGAGCACGGGGTCAGGAGGTCACCAGTCACGATACTAGGGTTGGTGCGGGAAGGGCCGCAGACCTTCTTCAAGTGTGTTACCGACTGTACTTTGCGAACGGGCCGCATGAGAAAGTCCTGCACGGTGATGCTGATGTCTGCACCCGAGTGGCCTGTTTTCCGGGCCAGCTCATGGATGTTGGCATCTGTGAAGCTGTGGGGCATGCTCCCCAAGTGCAACCGGAACATCTGGAACCAGGCAGCTTCCTCTGGCAACGGGATGTAAATCTGCTTTTCAAACTTCCTCCTAGTGGCTGAATCTAATACCCGCAGGATATTTGTGGCATCAAGAACCAGGGTCCCATCGTCGTCGTTCCCCGCCCCCTGCGTCTGGACCAGGAACTCTTGTTTTGATCTTGCGGGCAGCCTCACTCTCGTTTTCGTTTCGGGACCCGCACAGGGAATCCACCTCATGGATGAAGGTGACAGAGGGCTTGTGCTGTCGGGCCAGCTCAGACAGGTTCTTCACCAGCTTCTCATTCTCTCCCAACCACTTAGACATCAGGTCCGAGGAGGACACAGAGAAGGAGGTGGAGTTGTTGGCTTCTGTGGACACTGCTCTGGCCAAGTAGGATTTCCCTGTGCCAGGGGGTCCAAAGAGCAGTATCCCTCACCACGGGATGTGCTTGCTGTGAACAAGTGTAGGAACTTAATTGTCAAAATGACAGCTTCTTTGAGGGCCTCCTTGACCCCCTCGAGCCCAGCCACATAATTCCACCAGCTGTTAGGCTTCGCCATCACCACTGTGCCCATCAGCCGCTCTTGCAATTTCTTTTTCTCTGGATTATCTCTTTCACTGTCACTATCGCTGCCTTTTGTCTCACTCTGGCTTTCCTTGACCGGCTTCTTGCCATGCTTCTCTTCGTTCCGTAAATAATCCTTCAGCTTCTCCACCCGGTCCAGGTACTGCATGCACTTGGCTCGGATGCTCTCCTTGGCCTTGTCGCTGTGTGCCTCACACTTGATGGCGCGCAGGAAACACTCCATGGCACACTGCGAGAGCCGGAGGGCCTCCTCGTAGTTCTTGCCTTTATCCTCTTCGGTAAGTTCGTCACAAGATCAATGACTTTCTGAAGGGTTGACGTTGTCATTTCATCTCCTGGGTCCACCCCACACCCTGTGGTGCTACCTGTGGCTTCTGTGCTGCCCTGGAGAGCCGAGGTGCTGTGTCTGGTGCAGGGAGCCCAAAGGGTTGGGGCTGGGGGCGGGGACGACGGTGGGCAGTGGCTCTTAATCTACTCAGAGTCTCATACATAGTTGTTGTTTGTTGTTATGTGCTGTCGAGTCACTTGCAACTCATAGTGACCCTATGTACAAGAGCCCTAAACCCTGCTCTATCCTGTGCCAACCTTGCTGTCTCCAATACACCTGTTCCCATTACCCCAATCACTGAATCGATCCATCTCATCGAGGGTCTTCCTCTCCTGCGCTGTCCCTCCACCCTCCCAAACATGACGTCCCTCTCCAAGGACTGGTCCCTCCTTGAAACACGCCCAAAGTATATCCGACGAACTTCAGCATCCTTGCCTTCAAGGAACAGCCTGGCTTCATCCTCTCTAGAACTAACCTGTTTGTTCTAGCAGTCCATGGTATATTCAGCACTCTTCTCCAGCACCAAAGCTCAAAGGCATCAACTATCTTTCTATCATCCCTACTCACTGTCCAGCTCTTGGATGCTTAGCATGTAATTGCAAAGACTATAGCCTGGATCAGGTGCCCCTTAGTCTCCAGCCTGATGTCATTGCTCTTCAGTAGGCATTCAGTAAATGCTTCCCAGAATTACTCTCAAGAACTTTTTATTCTTTTGGGGCATTGGTGGGTCTCCAACACTAGCTCATACACGTGCTCGACTGCAGCACCCTTTGATGTCCAGTGTCCTGCCCCACAGAGCCTGGTGGGCACTGCTGCCCTGGGAAGCTGCTTTCGGGGAGGGGCACTCAGCGGGGGCCATGCCTGGGAGTCAGGTGGGTGGCGCAGGGCCTCCTCTGTTGCTGTCACCTGATGCTTTCTGCCCTGACGTCCTAGTTCATGAGTGATGCAATCAAGCAGTGGCCAGATAGAGGTGCCAGGGTGTTGCCGGGGCCAGCATGTCCCTGGTCTATCACCTTGAGGGGGGATGAGATTTGGGGGAAACGTGCTCCCCCACTGGGAGGAGGTCTGAGGGTCAGGACGAGGGAGGGGAGCTAAATGGTGATTTAGGATCAAGGACCTGGTGAGGGAGGGCCAGGGGTGGCCACACTGCAGCAGGCTCTGGGGCCAGAGAGGGGCGCTCCACAAGTTGGCCTGATCCCAGGGGCTCAGCCGGCCTCCAGGTGCTTCTTTCTTCCATGAGGGGCTTCAGGGGGGCCTGGTCCTGCCTCTCCCTCCTCTGTGAGCAGGGAGGCCACCTCTGTTCCTCTGGGGGGCTCTCCTGTCCTGCCTGCCTCTCAGCGGTGTGCACACAGGTTGACTGTTTCCCTGGAGGGTTCTTCTCATCCTGTCAGCCCCTCCCTGAGGTGCGGAGGCTGCCTCAGTTTCCCTTTGCAGGCCCCCAGCTGCTCCAGAAGCCTGATGCTCCCTAAAGCCTCTGGACCTCTGTCCTCTGCAGGTCCAGGCTGAGCCTTGCTCTGGAGCGCCCACCTGTGGCTTTCCTGTGGTCAGCAGGGCAGCCCGGGACAAGGGCCCAGACGGATGGGTGCTGGGCTCACTCAGCTCCCCGGCCCTGCACTCCCAGGCAGTGGAAGCCTTTTCCAGATGCACACAGCCTCTGAACCTTTGAAGGGTCACTCCTGGGAAGCTCCTGGCACCGTGCTCAGTCCGCATCCTCTGCCCCTGGTCGCCCATCGCTCCCAGCTCCCTCTTCCTCTCAGTGGGTGACTGGTCACCCTCTTGTAGTCAGGTCACCACTGGTCTCATTGAATGTGAATGAGCCTAGAGTCCTGGGGGCCCCCAGTGACCGCTTGGACAGACAGCTGGTAACTTCACACCTCAGAGGGGTCCCTATATACAAGCTTCAAGGGGCTTGGCAGCAGGAGGTGGGGAGGCCCAGTTAAGGCCACAGCACCCCTGCACCGAGCGCCTGTGTGTGACTTGGGGCGTGGGCTCCACTGTCACGCTCCTGGGGCATGAGTACTTGGGGTGACTGTGGCAGCCACAAAATCCTCTCCAGGTTTCCCCTCTTTTATTGTTGTAAAAATATAGATACAACATTTGCCAGGTCAGCACTTTCTGTGTGTGCTGCAGTGGTCCTCTCGGAGGGGAGCAAAAGCCTCAGCAGGCCCCGCCCATAGCCAGTCCCCATCCCAAAGCTGACACCCCTGCTAGGCCCCACTGTGGGAGCCCCCCAGTGATGCTGGGGGGCTCAGCTCGCTCCTGGGGGTGATGGCAAAGTGAAGCCTCCTCCTGGGAACAGAGGTTGGCCTGCTGGGACAGTGCACAGGAGGGTCACTGCACCCCTACCTGCTGGAGGCCGCTGGGACACAGCAGCTGTTGACACGCCCCATGGCAGGAGAGGTTCTGGAATCCCAGGCCCTTCCCTGGACTGGAACACATGTTACTGGGCTTGTCACCTGAGCCAGGCCACATCTCCTGCGACCTCCCTCCACTGTCCAGTGCCTGAGGCTCCCAGGACTAAGGTCACTTCTGACTGAGGGCGTCCACGGTGCCTGAGGCTTCCTGGACGGAGGCCACTTCTGACCGAGGGCTGGAAACCAGCTGCAGTGACAGGAGTGGGGACAGGGATCCCTGTGTCCGGTCACCTCATGTCCTCTTCCTGCATGTCAGAGAGCATGTCCACGTGGTCAAGCCTCAGTGGGGTCTGAGCCAGCTCCCCTGGGTGCAGGGCCTTGTCTGAGCACAGCGTGGCCACGTCCTTGACGTTTCTCCTGACTGGAACCTGCTTTGTGAAGAAGCGAAGTGACGCTTCTATGGGGGCAGGTTCCAGACGACCAGGGCTGCTGTGCCGTGGCAGCCGGCTGAGTGACGGAGGCCCGCTGCTCTGGCCTGCTCTCCTCTGCTGTAAGGTGTTGGGGTGAGGCTGCCGCCGCAATCCCTGTGCCCACACACCCTCACGCTCAGAAGCCCACCCTGGCTTGCTGCTGGCGCGTGGGCACCTCACAGACGCCCAGCTCACGTGGAGCTGGGTGGGGCACAGGCCCCCTGCACTGACCTGTGTGTGTTCTGGCAGCTGCCTGGTCAGGCCGCCCTCCCCGGGGCCCCTCTGCGGGTCAGGCCCCACTCTAGCCAAGCTTGAAGCCTAGGGTCCAGCGTCTGAGGGCTCCCATGTGCACCCCAATCCTTGCGCCTGCCTTGTCCATCACAGGGGCAGCTCCCATGTGTGTGGTTCCATGGTGGCCTTACCTCCCACGTGGGAGAGGAGTGGTATTTACACAGACTAAAGAGAACTTCCCTATGTATCCACAAATAGAAGTGTGTGTGTATATATATATATATACATATACACATATATATATTTATATATATATAGTGTACTTAATTAGACGCTCTATGAGGGAAAGCAGACGTCTACAGCTTCCTCCTCGAGCGGCTCTGTCCGTCCACTCAGGAACCCTTCAGAGGTAAACAGTGGGAGCTGTGTTCTGTGCCCCGGCGGTGGTGAGGGCTCTGTGGGTGAGGTGTCCGTGAGCACCAACGTCCATAACCGCCTGTGGACAGACAGCTCCTGGTGGCCCCGTCCAGGCCTCCAGCGCTGAGGTCAGCCATGCTCCCCCTCACTCTGTCAGCACAGGTCAAGGTCAAGTGCAATTGGGCCCCAGATTCCAGGTGTGCAGCTGCCCAGACCCCTGGCCTCAAGGGCGCCCTCTAGTGCTGGCTCGGGAGAGTATAGGCTCAGGTGGGGGAAGCAGACAGGTGGAGGGTGACCGGGTGTATTCTCAAGCCAGGCCGCTCCACATCTCCTGACTGTGAATTGGAGGGGTGCAGCCCGTGGGGGTCTCTCCTCTTGGGCTGGCCAGCGTTCCTTGAGGGCAGGTGTCTCAGCCATGTCCCCCACGGCTGAGGGGTCCTGGCCTGCGGGGAGGTGTGCCAGGCAGCGTCCCCGCCCTGGTTTCCAGCCATCCCCCTGGGACAGCGGTGTTATTTGTAGGGCCGCAGGAACCGGGACACTTTGGAGCGCAGCAGTTTGATGAATGAGCGGGGGAACATCTCCTTGGACTCCTGGGCTGTGTACTTGAAGTAGTTCTGGGGGTGTGCCAGCACGTCAAAGAGGGCCTTGATCAGCTTTTTGTCCTGTGGGACCAGTGAGGAGCCTTGAGGCCAGGCCCAGAGGGGCCCAGGCGTCTCCTGAGGGCTGGGCTGCCAGCTCGCCCCACAGCACCCTCCTCCTCCCTCATTTTTCAGAAAGCAGAGATTACAGGGATCCCCTTTGATAAGGAAACTCACTTTCAAAATCTCCTGGTGATTCTCAGATGCATACAACCTTCCATCTCGAACAATGTCTTCTATCAACTGCTGGTAATCCTCTGTGAGGGAAGGAAGGTGGCAGGCAGGGTGGAGACCCCAGCTCTTCCTGTTCACCCTAGTCTCTGTCCCTCCCCTGCTGCAGCCTCAGGCTCAGGCCCTGGTGTCCTGCACTCACCTTGCTACCTAGAAAACTCCTATAGAGTCTTCAGAACCCCATGTGGGCTGACACCCCATTGTGCCCTCACGTGCCACCTCCCCAGTCCTTGCCCTCCAGAGCCTGCATCATTGTCCCCTCACGTGTCACCTCCCCAGCCCTTGCCCTCCAGGGCCTGCATCTGGCCCTACTGAGGGCTGTGTCTGGGCCCCATGTTCCCCGTGCACGGTGGCTTTACCATCATAGGTGACGTAGGGCACCTGGAACCCTTTGCCGCTGTTGGCCTCATTGGATTTGAACTGGATCCAGAGCTTGCGGGAGCGAGACGTGAAGGCGATGGGCCGCTCGTAGGTCTGGCAGGTCTCGTAGGTGGTGACGGAGGTGGGGGAGGCTGCGGGTGCCACCCAGGCTGAGTGCCAGTGCACCACCGCCCCCCAAGCCACAGGATGGCGGAAGCCCCCCAAGAGTCCCAAGCCCTTGTGGCTCTGAGCTTATTCTCCCTGCCTCTAATGCCTTCCTCATCTCCCCTGCCCAGGTTCTCTCTGCCCTGAGATCCATCTCTGCATCCCCTCCTCCAGGGAGCCCTCCTGACTGCTCCACTCTCACCCTATTCTTCTGCCCTGTTCTGGTGAGAATCTGTGACAGTCTCTTCTGTCATGTTTTCATTGTCCTCCAGTTCTGAAGGGCAGGGGCTTGTGTTTGCACTCATCAAGGACCAGGTAGAGGCTCAGGAGGGGACGTGGGAGATGAGTCAGTTAGACATGTTAGGACTAGGGGTGAGACACACTGGAGGACTGGGCCCCTGCATCCTGGTCCCCTGTAAGTGGATAGACAAGGTGCATCTCCTGGCCCCAGTTGCGGGGACGGACTAAAGATGACCTGGCCCCTCACTGCTCCCTGAGTGGCCTCCCTGAGGGACAGCCTGCCAGATGGGTAGCCTGGAGGCTGTGAAAGAATAGGGGGGGCAGTGGTCCTGGGTGCTCTGAGGGGCACCGACTGGCTGCGGGCAGGAACTCGCCCTCTGTGGCCTCAGCCCTCTCATCTGCACAATGGGTTGGCCAGTGGAGGTTGTCCCTGCTGTGTGAGGAGGAGGGGTGGACGCTGAGATGGGGACTGGGAGGGGTGTGCACATAGACTCATGTGTGTGTGTGCATGTGTGTGCGCACATGTGTACATGGAAATGCATGTGTGTGCTTGTGTGTGTGCATGCGCTCACACAGGTGCTCGTATACATTTATGCGTGCTTGCACACATGCTTGTGTGTGTGCATGTGTTCATGCGTGTGCTCGTGTTCATTTATGCATGCATGCATGTGTGTGTGCATGCACGTGTCTGTGCGGGCATGCATGCTTGTGCGCATGTGTGCTCACGTGTGTGCTCATGTGCATTTATGCGTGCTTGCACGTGTGTATGCATGCACATATCTCTGTGTGGGCACACATGCTTGAGCTCATGTGAGCACATGCGTGTGCCCGTATGTATTTATGCATGCACAAACGTGTGTATGCACGTGTCCGTGTGCAGGCATGCATGCTTGTGTGTGTGCATGCATGCACATGTCTGTGCGGGCATGCATGCTTGTGTTCACGTGTGCTCACACGTGTGCGCATGTGCATTTATGTGTGCTTGCACGTGTGTATGCATGCACATGTCTGTGTGTGGGCACACATGCTTGAGCTCATGTGTGCTCTGCATGTGCCTGTGTGTATTTATGCATGCACACACGTGTGTATGCACGTGTCCGTGTGTGGGTACACATGCTTGTGCTCACGTGTGCTCATGCGTGTGCCCGTGTGTATTTACGCGTGCTCGCATGTGTGTGTATGCACATGTCCGTGTGCGGGCATGCATGCTTGTGCTCCCGCGTGTGCTCGTGTGTGTGTGCATGCTCCCTGCCTTCTCCTGACACTGACTTGGTGGCTCCCCGCAGCTCTCATGGGGGGCCTGTGGCCCGTGGCCCTGGGCACTCAGGTGCTGCTGTGGGGGGAGCACACCCCTGTCCCTAGGTACATGAGGGTGGGGTGGCTGCCATTCCTTCACTTCCCCTTTATGGGCTGCAGTACTGTCGGGAGCCCTGGTAGCAGGGGGGTGACAAGCAGGGTTCTGGGCCTGAAGGGGAGGGGTCCAGTCAGAGGCCTCTGGGATAAGCAGACCCCGGGGCTGGTGTGAGCATGGTGGGTGGGTCCTGGGCCCCCTAAGCCTTGGGAGAGGGAAGAAGGTCCCATGTACGGGCTGCTTCTGGGGCTCGGCCACTGGCAGGACAACTGGGACAAGAGGTTGTGGCTGAGGGGTTGCGGGCTGTGCCTGGGTCTGCCCACACCTGATGACTTTTCTGCAGAGCTCTGAGTACCCAGAGGTACCTGTGTCATCTCGTGTGATTCTGTCCCCTCTGTGCTCAGGGGACAGCGAGTAGAGAAAGGAGGTGTCCATTCCTTGTCCCCCGTGCCTGTTCCTCGTCCCTGATGCCCTGTCCCCTGCCCCGTGTGAACCACTTTTCCTCATGACCATCACATCCCCATCTCTGCTTGGAGGAGGGCGGGTGGAGGGAGAAGATGTCCGTGCCCTGTCTCCTGTGCCCTGTCTCTCACCCTGGTGTCCCGTCCCCCAGTGCCCTGTCCCTTGCCCTGGTGCCCCATCTCCCAGCACCCTGTTCCTCACCATGGTGCCCTGTTCCTCGTCCCTGGTGCCCTGTCCCTCGCCCTGATGCCCTGTCACTCACCCTGGTGCCCTGTTCCTTGCCATGGTGCCCTGTCCCTCATCCTTGGTGCCCTTTCCCTCATCCCTGGTGCCCTGTTCCCTGCCCTGCGTGGACCGTTCTTCCTCATGACCATCACATCCCCATTTCTGCTTGGAGGAGGGCAGGTGGAGGTTGGAGGTGCCCTGTCCCTCGCCCTGGTGCCCCGTCCCCCAGCGCCCTGTCCCTCGCCCTGGCGTACCGCTCTTCCTCATGACCAGCACGTCCCCGCACTCATCCTCGATGGGCAGGAAGATCTCGGGGACCACGATGAGGATCCTGCGCTTGGGGGGTGGTGCGATGTGCCACACACACTCGGCGTTGGCTGGGTAGTCGCCGGGGTAGTTGGGGGACTCAATGTAGCCCGTGTAGTCGCCCAGCTCACCCCCACAGTGCTGGTCTGAGGGCAGGGTCGCAGGTGGTCAGGGGAGCAGGCAGCCCCATGACCTTGGCGTGTACCCCACCAGGTCCCCCACCTGGGCTGTGCCAGCTTCTCAGTCCCCTTGGCAGAGGAGTTCTCTCTTGGGGAGCCGCTGTCCCCATCCTATCCGGGGGGAGCAGAGCGTCCCTCCCAGGGAGGCCCTGTCCTCATCTCGCTCTGGGGGGAACCAAGGTGTCTCTCCATCTGGTCCCAGGGAAGCAGGCTGTCCCCCCGGGAGCCCCATCTCTGTTCTGCTCGGGGGGGAGGGGTAGCACCTACTTTTGCAGTGTGTGACATTGGTGGAGCCATCGAAGTCGGTGCTGGTGTCACCGGGGCAGGTGATGCAGTGGTTCTGGCCGAACTCGGGCTGGTAGGTGCCAACGGGGCAGCGGATGCAGCGGTGGGTGGTGGTGTTGTAGTGGTGGCCCGGGGAGCAGTGCACTGTGGAGGCAGGGCGTGTGGGGATGGGCTGCCTCTGCCCCGCATGTGTCTCAGGTTGGCCTACCCAGCCCTTTACTGCCTGTTACTACCAGATCACTGCCAGGCCAGCACACCGCCTGTCCCCAGCGTGGGGCCCAACATTCGGTCAACACCCAGCACGGGGACCAGCAGTTAGGGGACGGAATCAGCGCCCGACTCAGAACTCCGTGGATCCCTGCCCGGTGTGAGGTGGCGAGGGGACAGGTTGTCATGTGAGGTGGTGGGAGAGGTCAGGAACGTCATGTGTGAGGGGACAGGCTGTCACATGCGAGGTGATAGTAGGGGACAGCAGTGTGAAGTGATGAGGGGGCAGAAATGTCATGTGTTTATGTAACGTGTGTGTGTGTACCTGTGTACGTGGGCGCATGCAGAACGCAGCCCCACCTTGGGTCTCGAGTCCTGGAAGGAGGTGGTGTGTCTGTCTGTCTGTATGTCTGTATGTACGTACGTACGTATGTATGTTTGCACGCTTGTGTAGAGCTGTGTGTACAGACATAAGAACGCAGCCCCACCTCGGGTCTCGCAGTCCTGGAAGGAGGTGGCGCCCTCAAACTTGGTGAGCAGCCCCCCTCCGCAGGGGAAGCAGCGGGTGCGCCCGGCGTCTGGCTGGAATGTGCCCACAGGGCAGGCCTGGCAGGGCTGGAAGCCGTCTGGGGAGAAGGAGCCGGCAGAGCACTGGCCTGGAAGTCAGAGGTCATGGCTCAGACGGGCTGGGCAGGAGGTCCCACTGCTGAGGCTGTGGGGACCCAGGCCTGACTCATCCCTCGAAAAGGCTCAGGGCTGAGTCTGTTGAGCTCTGAGTGGAGCCCTGTCGTCTTCCCAGTGAGGTCATGGCTGTGGTCGCGCTAGGTTTCTATCTGCTCCCCTTCCCCAAGCATGGAGGACTTTTCGCTCCAGGGTTGCCTTGCTGATGTCCTGGGGCAGGAAGACCTTACACACCAAGAAGGCTTAATGTCTAGAGGAGCTCCCCCAGGGCAGGCCATGCTGTGACCTCATGGAGGTGAGGGACAGTGGAGCCAGCCTGGCATGGTTCAGGCTGCCCACTGCCCTGTCCATTGGCAGGGCTGGCCTAGAGCAGAGGGAGGAGGGGCAGCCTGGCCCCAGGGCACCGCTGGGGAAGGGACTAGGTGACAGCAGAGCCAGCTCCAGCCCCACATAAACAGAGCTATGACACCCACAGAGCTGGGAGGAGGGGGCTTCTGGGCTTCAGGCCACACCCCACCCCCCTCAGGTGAGCCTCTCCCAGCCTGTTCTGAGGGACAAGCACCACAGGGGCCAGGAGGGAGGCTGAAAAGGAGGTTAGGAGCCCATTTCACAGACCTTAGAGTGGGAGAGTCAAGCAAGGCTCTCTGCAAACCTGACTGCTGGTGAAATGAAAGGAGGCTGACCGAACCTCAGTCAGTGCTCTGAACCCGCTCCCTTTGCACCAGCACTGCCCACAGGTCCCCTAAACACGTGGACCCTGATGGCCCTCAGCAGTGACCACAGAGTCCCCTAACCATAGAGGGTCCTGCCGTCTCAGCACTGACCGGGGGTCCCCTAACCAGGTGACTCAGGCACGGCAGTTGTCTGCACGTAGTAGGTGCACAGAGACGGAAATGCTCTGGGAACTGGGTGAGCGTCAATGAACGCAGCTCTCTAGAGAGCACAGGGCGCCTGGGCCTTTGCTCTGGGGGCCTCCGGGCGCAGGAGGAGCCCTGACTGACCCTCGCCCTCTGCTTCCCGGCGGCCATGTACTCGCCTCCACACTCGGACACGTTGCGGGCACCTGCCAGGCCGAGCCCGTCACTGCTGGGGCATGGTGTGCAGCTGAGCTGGCCCTCCAGGTCCTGGTAGGTCCCCGGGGCACAGGGCACGCACTGGCCACGCTCGCTGCTGAAGTAGGTGCCTGGCCCACAGCTCACTGCAGAGACAGACAGAGGGAGGGGTGCTGGGGGCTGGGGTGGAGGCTCCGGTCCCAGACACGGCACAGCCCCACTTCCATGCTTATGGGGCACAGGTGGGCCCCAGGCCCAATCCCGAAGAGCTGGGACTAGGAGCCAGGCTGTAACCTGGGAACACCTGGTGGCCTGACTTTGGTCCGTCCCTTGTCAGGCTCCTGTGACCTCTGCCTCAGCCCGTATCCTCAGGGCCTGCCCGGACCTGTGTCCCCTCTCTGGCGATGTCTCCAGCACCTCTGGCCTGTTCACTCCACTTGCTCCTGGTTGGCCAAGCCTGGCCCATTTCATATGAATAGAGTCCGCCTCCCTCCCCCACATGCCTCCCACCCAAGACCTGGGGTACTGGGGGTACAGAAGCATGAGCAGGAGGACCTGGGAGTTGAGAGCATGAGGCTGTGGTGCTGGTGCAGGTGGGGGATCGGGGGACTGGGCACAACGAGTGAGCACGTAAATAACCAGACGTGCCGACCGAGGAAGCCACCTTCTGAGTAAATACGTAAGTTCAGAGAAAGTTACGGAGAAGACGTTCACGGACAGGAGGGGAGATTGGAGGGAATGCAGCTGGGGTTGGGGCGGACGCCCGGCTCTGTGACACACACAGCTCTACAAACGGGACAGATGTGACAGATGTGTGTGCACGGGTCCATCACGGGCAGACCACGCAGCAAGCCTGGAGGCCGGAGCAGGGCCCAGAGGTTTCCGAGGCCGGAAGTTGGTGGAGACAGGCTGCCTCCCTGGGAGCAGCAGTGCATCCAAGCTGCCAGAGCTTTAACCACAGCGCCACAGAGCCCCATCCTGGACACAGGAGCTGGCGTGGATTTGCTAGCTCTGTCCACTGAAGGGTCTAGAAGCAAGGGCATCTCAGCACAGGGAGCACCCACTCCTGGCCCCAGTGCCCACACACCAGCCCCTTCTGGGAGCCAGGTCCTCAGAGGCCGGCGGATGCGTGGTCTGCGTGAGGGTGAAGATGTGGAGGCTGAAGCAGGAGGAGTGGCAGCAATAGCACACGGTGGGGGGCCGTGTCCCAGGGATGGGAGAAGCCAGCATGATGGGGAGTGCGCTGGCGAAGGTGGGGGTGATCCACCTTCCCGCACCCCACACCTCCCACTTCCCACATCTCATTATCTACACCTCTCACTCCAGGCAAGAGACCCCTCAGCAGCTCCCAATTTGGGCAAGAGCCCCCCCAAGAGCCTTCCAGTTCAGGAAGGAACCCACCAACATCCCCCACTCTGGGCAGGAGCCCCCCAGTACCTCCCATTCCAGGAAGGAACCTCCCAGCGCTCCCTACTCTGGACAGAAGCCCCCAGCATCTCCTCCTCTGAGGAGGAGCCTCCCAGTGTCCCCCACTCTGGGCAGGAGCCCCCCAACACTTCACCCTCTGAGGAAGAGCCCCATAGTAGGCCCCACTCTGGGTATGAACCCCCCAGCACCTCACAGTCCAGGAAGGAAACCCCCATCACCCTCTTCTCTGGGCAGGAGCCCCCCTAGTACCTCCTACTCTGGGCGGGAGCCCCTCTAGCACCTCCCACTCCAGGAAGGAGTCCTCTCAAGTATCCCATACTCTGGTAGGAGCACCCCCAGCACCCTGTGGCCTTGGTGTGTTGTACTCTGCCCGGTGCCAGAGGGGTGGCCTAGGGCTTCCTCCTTGAACACAGCCACTGTTCTGAGCACAGATGGTCTTCTTCAGGGCTGGCCTCTCCTGTGCCCTTGTGTCTCTGTCCCCTCCCCACTCACCATTGTCCCTCGTCCCTCGTGTCTGTCCCCTCCTCACACACTGCCGTCCCTTTGTCTCTGTCCCCTCCCCACGCACCCGTCATCCCTCATCCCTCTGTCTCTGTCCCCTCCTCACACACTGCCGTCCCTCTGTCTCTGTCCCCTCCCCACGCACCTGTCGTCCCTGTGTGCCCACTTCTGCTCACCAGGCCCACACAGGGAAGGAAGGACAGGGAGCTCGTGACAAGCCCCCCTGGGGGTGGACATAGGCAGGGACTCACCACATTTGCTATCCTGAGGCACCTGGCCCGCGCCACATGTCCCCTGGCCCTCCACGGCCTTGGCTGGCCGCTGGGCCACCTCATACTCCGCGCCCGAGACCTGGATGTGGAACTGCTGCCGGCTGATGGACTTGCGCAGGGTCCTGATGGCCGCCTGCACACCCTGCTCCGCTCGCTTCCGCACGCAGTCTGCCTTGCAGGTGTCTGAGGGGCAGCGGGGGTGACCACAGGATGGCCACCCAACCCTGCTGGGACTGTCATCCACTGAGCGTGTCCCTGTGCCTGGCCCGCCTGGGGCTCGGCTGGGGATTTGTCACCCAACCCTCATAGTAACCCAGGGAGAGAGGCAGTGGTCAATCCTGACGGAGAGGACACTGAGGCTCGGAGGGGCGTGGCCGAGAGCTGAGCCTCATCATATCACCTCCCCTGGGCACAACCCACTGGGAGGAGACTTCTAGGACACTGTCCACCTCTTACACCTTGACCTCTGAACCCTTGCAAACTGGCCCCTGCCTGCCTGGCAGCCTCAACTCCCAACATTCTGACCTCCACTCCACTTTGAGCTGCGCACCCACTCCTTCCACGTCAGGTTTCTGGCCTCTGGGCCTCAGCACATGGTTCTCCCTCTACCCGAATGTGGTTCCTTGCTGTCTCCTCTCCGTGATGAGCCCACACTCCTAGTCCTGACCCCACACAGGGAGGCCTGGCTCTGCGCTTTGCCCCATGCCTGCCTGTCACCGGGAGGGTGTGGATCTCCCGTCCCTCCCCCACAGCCCAGTGCCCAGGGCTGGGCACACGGAGCACACAGCTGTGACTCCTCTCCACTCTCCTCATACAGAAGGCTCATTTGTAGCCTCTGGAGTGAAGGTGCGAAGGAGTCCCCATTGGGGGAACTTGGAAGGACAGGCCCCAGGTGAGGCTCAACAGATGCTGCAGGCATGAACCTCGCAGACCAGGTGAGGCCTGGTGGGCTGGGGAGGTCTCTGTGAGCCCCTCTCTCCTGAGGCCCGGGGTCTCCTCCTCCACCCTAGGGATGGTGGACTTAGGGGGGTCTCTGTGAATCCCCCTTTCCTGCTGCCCCAGGGCCTCCTCCCCCATCCTGGGGCCTAGTGGGATGGGGGAGGTCTCTGTGAACCCCTCTTTCCTGTTGCCCTGGGGCCTCCTCTCTCATCCCAGGCTCCTAGCGGCTTTTTGGGGAGCTGACGGCACCCCTGACTTACCTGAAGCCTCCTCCAGCTTGGCCTCCACCTCCAGCTCTGCCGTGATGTGGGACACCTCCTTAGATGGGGACTTGCGGCCACGTCGCCTCTTCTTGGAGGAATCACACTTGAGGGTGATGAAAGTCACGTGGCAGTTGTCTGGACAAGGAAAGGGGCTGTGATGGTGCAGAAAGGAGATACAGGGCAGGGAGGGGGGTCCTGCCTCATTCTGGACACAGAGCTATCCCCATGGGGCCACCTGGCCTCACAGTCCACGGTGCAGACGGGGAGCCCCAGGGTGGAGGTGGCCAGGGCCAGCGCCAGGGCCCAGGATGTGGCTGAGCCTGGCTCATGACCACCTGCTGAGTCAGCACAAGGAGAAGATGGGGGGGGGCACTCAGCAGTCGGGGGCCGGAGGGGCCCATCCCTGGGACTTTGGGGTCCGGGCCTAACCTGCAAAGGGTCCATTCTCCAAGACTCAGACCCCGGGCCAGGCCCACAGAGGGTCTATTTTGTAAGACTCGAACCCTAGGCCAGGTCACAGAAGACCCTTGGCCTGGTCCGGAGGACCCCAGATCAGGCCCTCAGAGGGTTCATGCTGGACACTCAGGTCCCAGGCCAGGCCTGCAGAGGGCTCGGAGTTTTCTGGAATTTGAGAGAAATCTCCAGGTCTCCTGGAATCTTCATGGAAACCGGGATGCCTCCCTAGGACCCTTTCCTGACCTGGAATGTCCTCAGTCCCATCACTCAGAAGTCACTGCCCTATACGTATACGCAGCAAGCTCTGGGCCAGCAGGACAATGGAGAGACAGTTAAGCCCAGGGGACCCCTCTTCCCCCTTCCAGCTCCAGCCTTTGTCACAGCCACTACCGCTGCCCACAGCTGTTGAGTGAGTCGGGCCAGGCACTGGGTGACTGGACACATGAAGGAAGCACCTTGGAGGTGGGGGGATGCCTGCTCCCCTGTTCACCCCCAGGTGGCCCCAGGCTGCCCACTCACCCAGCAGTGGCTGTCGTGGGACTTCCTTCGCTCGCTCACGGCTGCGTGGCCGGAGGTGGCACTTGGCGTCCCTGATCTTGAAGCGAGCCTTCTGCTTGATGAGGGGGGCTGGAGCATCTGGGAAAAGCCAAAAGCCCCCAGGTGGTGGTCCCCCCTGTGGGCAAGGAGGTGGTGGGGGACGGGGGCTGCAGAGGGAGCATCTAAGTGTTGGGGTCCCAGACACTCAGGGGCTCGGGCTATGGGGGCACTGTGTTCTGACAGCCCTCCCAGGCATGGGGGATCTGCCCTGTCCTTCCTCATACCCCACAAGGCCTGAAAAAGGCAAAGGAGAGGCAGTGGGGCTGTTCACGTCCAGGGACAGACAGCAGGGAGGACCTGGGCAAGGATGCCCTCACCTTCCCGGCCCCCATCACCCAGGCAGTAGGTGAGGTTCATGGCCAGGACAGGGGACAGGAGAGGAGGGACACGAAAGAGCATGAGCTGTGACAGATGCCCAGAAATGCAGTTCCAAGCGTGGACCGCAGAAATCTCCGATCACATGGCACGTGGAAGGGTACAAGGGCACCCTGAAGTGGGGGAGCTGATGTCACAGCCCTCTTTCGGGGAGGGTTCAGGACCAAGGCTTCAGGGACACTCAGAGGATGGAAGGTGCTAGAACGCAGTGGCCACGTGGGCTGTGACTGATGACAGCATCTCTGGGGTCCTCCTGACCGTTCCGACGGCCAGGTCTGCAGCGGGGTAGCACCTCCTCTGGCCCGCGGCTGGGCTTTTGCCTGTGGTTTGCTGGTTTTGCTCCCAGCCCTCCCTGGGACTCTCCAGGGCCCATGCTGGGGTCCCCTCTCCCTCTAGCGAGGTGCTGGATGGAAAGATATGTGTGGCACCATCAGGTCAGGGGGTTACCTGAGCAGCTGGTCCCGGAGCTGGTGGCGTTGTGCTTCTGTGGTGCCTTGCCGTGGAGACTGGGGACGCCACAGCTCAGGACGTAGCTATTTTCTGAGTCTGCAGAGGGGTGGGGGAGGGGGAAGGGGAGGGTGTCAGGGGAGCCTGGGGACTCAGGGCTCCCTAAGGAGACGCAGGCCAGGATTGTCCTTCACACCCGCCTCTCTGTCCAGGACTATGGGGGAAGGGCTGGGTGAGGAGGAGCCTGCTGGGGACTGAGGTGCTCAGAGGGCCTTCAGGGGACCTCCCTCTCAGGCTGCCCTCTCTGCTGGCCCCCCTTCCACGGTGGGTGTCTGGGTACCTGGTGTGAAGAGGGTGTGGGCGGGGCAGGAGAGAAGGCAGCTCTCCCCACCGCTGCCCATCTTGCTGCAGGACAGCTGGGCCTGGGGCGAGGACTTGGCCCTGGAGAGGCACTTGGTGGTGTCTGAGGGAAGGAAGGCGACAGTGAGGGCTTGAGAGAGAGCAGGTTGGAGACCTCCCTGAATTGGGGGCTCTGATCCCCACCAGGGGCCAGACTGTTCAGAAGATCAAAGACAGAGCACACATACACTTCCCGATTTCACAACTTACTGCAATGTTACAGCAATTAAGATTGTGTGGTTCTGGCATAAGGACGGACTGACAGGTCCGTGAAATACAGTTGAATGCAAAGTAAGAAATCCCTATGTTTACCATTGACGGGAAGAGTCTTCTCTGTAAATTATGTTGTCAATTAAGCAACCCTGCCATTAACTCTTCACCTCTGTGGAGTGTCCCTGACAGCGGGCTTGCCCAATGCAATGTGTCTTCTGACTTCCTGACTGCTGGTTCCAACTGTAGATCCAGGGAAGAGGAACTCACTGACTTCACTCCTTTCTCCATCTATCACAAAGCCGACTGTTGGGCCTGTGGGCAGGACCTCTGTTTCCTTCATGCTGACATGCAATCTGTACCAAAGGCTGCAGTCCTTGACCTTCTGCAGCGAGCGCCTCAAGTCCTCCTCACTTTCGGCAAGGTTGTGTCATCTGCATAACACAGGTTACTGATGAGTCTTCTTCCAATCCTGATGACACATTCTTCTTCATAAAGTGTGGTTTTTGAATTATTTGTTCAGCGTACAGACTGCATAAAATGGAGAAAGGATACAGCCCTGATACACTCCTTTCTTGATTTTAAACTATGTAGTGCTCCCCTGCTGTTTGCATAGAAGCCTCTTGGTCAGTGTGTAGGTTTCACAGCACAGTTAAGTGTTCTGGGATTCCCATTCTTCTCAGTGTTAGCTATAATCTGTTATTATCTACGGATCTATACAGTAAAGCACCTTGCATAGTCCATAAAGGACAAACAGACACTCTTCTAGTACTTTTTACTTTCAGCCAGGATCCAGCTGACATCAGCAATGATATCCCTGGTGCCAAGGCCTCTTCTAAATCCTGTGTGAACTCATGGTAGTTCCCTATCTATGTATGTTCTACCTATTTCTGAATGATCTTCAGCAGTATTCTGCTTGCCTGTGATAGTAATTAACTTGTTTTTATGTGCCATCGGGTTGCAGGCAACTCATAGCAACCCTATGAATAAAGCTCTGACCCCGGCCCTATCCTGAGTCAGTCTCATTGACTCCAACACACCAAATCCCATTGCCCTACTTACTATATCAATCCATCTCCTCTGGGGTCTTCCCCTCTTGCACTGTCCCTCCACCCTTCCAAGCATGATGTCTTTCTCCAAGGACTGATTCCTCCTGGCCACATGCCCAAAATACATGAGACGGAGCCTCAAAATCCTTGTCTCCAAGGAGAAACTTGGTTTCACCATCTCCTAGACAATTTATTCTCCTGGTGGTCCATGATATGTTCAAAACTCTTCTCCAGCACCACAGCTGAAAGGCTTCAAGTTTGATAATTTCCATATTCTGTTGGATCACCTTTCTTGGGAGTGGGGACAGTCAGTATAGAGCTGATCACAGAGTGAACAATGAATAAGGATGACAGAAAGAAAGAAAAAAGCATGCCTTTGAGTTGTGCTGGAGAAGAGTATTGAATATCCCATGGACTGCCAAGAGAACAAACATATGCTTTGGAGAGGGTGCAGCTGGAGTACTCCTTGGAGACAAACAAGGTGAAGGTTCGTCTTTCATACTCCGGACATGCAGCTAGGCAAGGTTCTTCACTGGACGAGGACAACATGCTTGGAAAGAGGGCGGGACAGTGAAAGCAAGGACAATCCCCAATGAGATGTAATGACACGGTGACTTCAGCAATGGGCTTGAGTGTTTTTGTAAACTTTGATTAAAAGCACTACATATGTATATAGATACATACATATATGGTAAATCACTATACATATATATATATATACATATATAATGATATGTATAGTGATTTTAATGAAAGTTTACAAAATGTTAGATTTTTCATTCATTGTTGCACATTTTCCTCCCTCCCCATCCCCCTCCCTGAGTCCCTGAATACTCTCTCTCTCAGTATATATCTCTATCTATCTATCTATCTATCTATCTATCTATCTATCTATCTATCTATCTCTATCTCTCTATCTCATCTATCTCATCTATCCCTATCTCTATCTCTAGATATCTAGATATAAATATAGATATAAGCAGGAGTGGCATCCACTTCCTAAATAACATGCCTCTGGAAACTCTATGAACGTTGATAAATGTTGATAGTTATAGAGGGGCTTTAGGCCTTTTGTTCTTAAGTTGTGCTGAACTTGATTGCCAAATCAACAGCACACGCGCGCGCTCATGCACGCGCGCGCGCACACACACACACACACACACACACACACATTATCACTACTAGGCCAATTGGCAGCACCATGATTGAGATTATTAATTTCAGCTTGCTCAGTCCACAAATCAACACTCTTGGAACTGTTGTTGTTGTTAGGTGCTATCAAGTCGAGAATGAGTCACAGTGACCCTATAACAGTGGATCTGAATCCTGTCATATTCCATCCTCACATTCCTGACACACTAGAGCCCATTGTGGCAGTCACTTTGTCAATCCACCTGGTTGAGGGTCTTCCTCTTCTTCGCCGACCCTCCACCCTTTCCAGCATCACATCTTTTTCCAAGAAATTGAAGCTCAACATCAAGAAAACAAAGATTTTCACCACTGGGCTAACTGGCAGCATCATGACAGATGGTGAAGAGTTTGAGACTGTTAACAGCTTCAGTTTTCTTGGCTCCACAATCAACACTCTTGGCACAAGTAGCCAGGAAATTAGAAGATGAATTGCATTGGGGAAAGTCTGCTGTCAGGGACCTCGCCAGAGTGCTGAAGAGCAATGACATCAGTCCAGGGACTAAGGTGCACCTGATCCAGGCCATAGTCTTTGCAATTACTTGCTATGCATCAGAAATCTGGACAATAACTAGGGATGATAAAAGAATTGATGCCTTTGAGCTGTGGTGCTGGAGAAGAGTATTGAATATACTATTGATTGCCAGGAGAACATGCAAGTTCATCCTAGAGAGGATGAAATCAGGCTTCTCCTTGGAAGCAAGGATTCTGAAGCTTTGTCTGACATACTTTGGACATGTTGCAAGGAGGGACATGTCTTTGGAGAAGAACATCATGCTTGGGAGGGTAAAGGAACAGTGTAAGAGAAGAAGACTGTTGTTGCGATGGATTGATTCTGTCACTGGGGTGGTGGGGGTAGGTGTGTCAGAGACAATAAGGTTGGCACAGGATAGAGCAGGGTTTAGGGCTGTTGTACACAGGGTTGCTATTAGTTGCAAGCACATAATTGATGGCACATAAAAATAAGAAGCAACATTCCCAAAGTACGTGAGGCAAAGCCTCATCATTCTTGCCTCCAAAGAGCATTCTGGCTTCACGTTCTCCAAGACATATCTGTTCTCTTGGCCATCCAAGGATGTTCAGTGCTCTTCTCCAACAGCACAGCTCAAAGGCAGCAATTCTTTTACCTTCATCCTTTTTGCTGTCCATCTCTCAGATGCATAGCAAGTGATGGGAGACTATGGCCCAGATCAGACGTACCTTAGTCCTCAAACTGTCATCACTACTCCTCAATAACTTGGAGAGGTCCCTAACTGCAGATTTTCCCAGTGCAATGCATCTCCTTATTTCCTGACTGCTAGTACCAAGGGTATTGATTGTGGATCCACGCAAGATGAAACTGTTGACAGCTTCAATCTCCTCCCCATCCATCATGATGTTGCCTTTTGGTCCTAGCAGCCAGGAAATAAAAAGACAAATTGGATTAGGACAGTCTGCTGTCAGGGACCTCTCCACAGTGCTGACATGCAAAGATGTCAGGCTAGAGACCATGGTGTGACTGATCCAGGCCATGGTCTTTACAATTACTTGCTATGCATCAGAGAGCTGAAAATTGACTAAGGATGACAGAAGAATTGATGCTTTCGAGTTGTGCTGCTGGAGAAGAATATTGAACATACCATGGACTGCCAAGAGAACAAACAGGTCTACCCTGGAGAGGGTGAAACCACGTTGTTCTCCGGAGGCAAGATCTCTTTGACATAGTTTGAAGCTCTGTCTGACAGACTTTGGGCATGTTTCCAGAAGGGACTAGTCCTTGGAGAAGGGCATCGTACTTGGAAGGGTAGAGGGACAGCGCAGGAGAGGAAGAACACTTGGTGAGATGGACCTACACAGAGACTGGACTACTAGGGGCAGAGGTGCTGAAGGCAGTGAGGTTGGCTCAGGACAGGGTTCAGAGCGGCGCCCCACGTGGACCAGGCTGGAACTGCACGCTGGATTCCTCGGGGCTGGGAACTTTCGGAAGCTGGGTCTCAGGCTTCTGAGGACAGCTGGTCCTCCCTTCAGTTAGTGGCTGAGCACGTAACCATTTGCACCACGGAGAGACCCTCTCAGAGCAGGCAGCGGGTTGGCACTTATTTGGAGAGAACTCAGCAGAGAGGGGCCCTGGGCTGGGCACCCAGGAAAGGGTGTCTGGGCCCTACCCTATCCAGAAGCCTCCTGTTTCCACTGTGGGGCTGGGGGTGTCCAGAAGTGGGCATCCTGCCCAGATGCCTTCGTCTCTTCCCTTCATGGGACCATCTGGACGTGGTGAGGCCTCCATGGGCCCTCCTCCTAAGTTCCTGGATCCTCTCAAGACCCCACAAGATTCCTGCACCTCACAGCTTTGCTGACCTCCAGAGCTCTGTTCGGCCTGTCCAGTCCTGCAGGTGCCTGGTTTGTCAGGCTCTGGGGGGCTCTGGGTCTAGGGGGCACGAAGGCTTCACTCTCACCTGGATGTGCCCTGCGGCCAGCCCTTTATCTCACTGGCCATGATGTGGAAGCGAGGCTCTGCCCGGTCATCTCGAGTCCTGCAGAGGGCCTCCCTGCTCACCTGGCCAGTCTCCACCCCTCCTGCGGGCCAGTGCCAGGCCTTGTGCACAGGGCCCAGGGGTTATCCACGGGTGCTCTGCACTGGTCCCTGGCACTCACCCACGCAGTCCTTCCGGTTCCAGTGCAGCCGCTGCCCTGGAGGGCAGACACATTCATAGCTTCCCTTGGTGTTGGCACAGCCCTGATCACAGCGCCCGTTGTTGATGCTGCACTCGTCCACGTCTGCGGGCACAGGAGGGCATTATGGGGTGTGCCTCAGGACAGGGGCAGGGCTCCCCATGTCACCCAGAGCCCAGCACTACTGTTCCGTGAAGACAAGCCAAAGTGGGGTCATATAGTCACCCAGCCACACACAATCTCAGTCACACAAGTACTGTCCCACATAATCTCACAGGTACACACAGTCTCATAGTCTCCTCTTGCAACAGTTACATGCAGTCACACACAGCTTTGCAGCCACGCACCATCCCACAGTCACACTGTCTCACAGTCACTCACATATACATACAACCACACCCATTCACACAGCCATACACAATCTCAGTCACACACACAGCTACATATAGTCACATATATGCACAACCATGTATGATCTCAGTCACATAGCCACACACACATACACACACACACAGAGCAACACAGCCGCATTGTCTTACAAAGTCACACTATCTGTCACATACACACGTCACACACAATCTCACAGCCAGACATATAGTCACACTGTCTCACAGTCACACACAGTCACACAGCTATAGTTACACACAGAGTCACATACACAGTTATACAACCACACACAATCTCAGTCACATACACAGTCAGTCACACAGCCACATATAAACAGAACCACGCACATGGCCACACACAGCCAGAGTCACATACATACAGCAACAGCCACACACACAATCTCATAGTCACATATACGTATATAATGCCACATAGTCACAAAGCCACACACAGTCACACACATAGGTACAGCCACAAAGTCAAATATACAATCACATGGGCACAGTCACACACCATTTCACGTACAGTTACCTGACCCTCAGTTACACACACAGTCACACAGGTACATATACACAGCTCCAGTCACACACAGCCACACAGTCACACACACAGCTGCAGTCACACACAGACATACACACAGCTGCAGTCACACACAGACACACATACACACACACAGCTGCAGTCACACACAGACACACACAGACACACATACACACACACAGCTCCAGTCACACACAGACACACAGACACACAGCTGCAGTCACACACAGCCACACACTCACACACACAG
>NW_006399836.1:964939-966048 GCF_000299155.1 Elephantulus edwardii | reverse complement strand
CCTCCAGTCACACTCAGCCACACAGTCACACACACAGCTGCCATCACACACACAGCCACTAGCCGCATATATGACAGTCACAGTCATGCTCCGGTGCTCTCCCTGCCCTGCCTGGACCCCAGGCCTGTCCACTGCATGCTCAGTGTCCCCAGCGGTCCTCACTGGAAATGAGGTCAAGGGCCCTGATCGTGCCATCTCTGCTGTGTCTCGACCTCCCTCCCTTCTCATGTGGGGCTTCGGACACCACGCTGCTGTGCCCCAGTGCCTGTGCCCATGCTGTACCCTCTGGGCCACTGCCCACCCCTAGGCTCCCCTGCTGTCTCTGGCTCCTTTGTCAACGTTCTGCCACAGGTGAATGGGCTGTGGGGTTCCTTCTGGAGTGGCCACTCCTAGCTGTGAGCTGAGGCCTCTGGGCAGGTCCCCCATAACTGGCATCCAGCAGGTACTCGCTGCCCCTCCCCCCTATAGTCCCAGCCTGGTTCAGGTCCCTCCCGGACCCTCAGGTCAGCTTGGGGTGTGGGACACTGTGGGTGGCTGTGCGCCAGACGCGTGCCTCGGGGGGAGGTGGCCCTGGTGGGCGGGCTGCAGACCTCCGCAGTGGGTTGTCCCGTAGAGCGTGTAGCCGTGGTGACACAGGCACTGGAAGCTTCCAGGGGAGTTGATGCACATGTGGTCGCAGGTCCGCTCAAAGGAGCACTCGTCGATGTCTGCGGGGCCACAGGAGACAGTGTGGGCACGGGCCCGGCCCATCTGTGTCACATGGCCACTGTGCTAAGAGTGAGGGCAGCCTGTCTCCCTCCACTGACAGCGGGAGTCTGTGAAGTGGCCAGAGCAGGGCAGGTGTGGCCGGAGCCAGGCAGACATGTGACCCCTTGTCTCAGAAGGGTGGGGGTAGGACCTGGGAGGCAGATGCCTGCCTCCTCAGCCCCGCCCCGCCCACGTTCTTTGGGTGGAGAAGGCAGAGTCAAGACCCTCACTGTCCTGCACGGACAAGGTCAGTCAATCCAAGGAGCAAGGCCAGTGAGGCTGACAGAGGCCCTGCTCTGCCCAGCCCTACCACCCAGTGGGCAGGCAGGACCCCCATTCACCTGGGGAGTTGAAGCCCAGCC
>NW_006399836.1:963438-964594 GCF_000299155.1 Elephantulus edwardii | reverse complement strand
TACCACCCAGTGGGCAGGCAGGACCCCCATTCACTTGGGGAGCTGAAGTTCAGTCCCACAGCCTGGTGGGCAGGTAGGACCCCCATTCATTTGGGGAGCTGAGGCCCAGCCCCACAGGCCAGTGGTCAGGCAGGACCTCCATTCACCTGGGGAGCTGAGGCCCAGCCCAGGGGGGGAAGGGATGGCCCCATCCACACAGTGGACTAGGGTTGCTTGAGACACCCTGACCAGCCTCTTGGTCCACAGGACCTCATACTCCCAGGGCTGGACTCAGACCCACCAGGAGCACTATGGTGGGCTTACAGCTTTGACACGTCCAAGGAAATGACCATGTGTCTGTCCTGCAGTCTGCCACACCATTGTTGTCCCCCTGCTGTCCTGTCCACTGGCCACCTCCAGGCTCCCTCTGCACCCCCTGTGCTGTTCGATGAGTCCCAGGCTGTGCAACTTGACTTCTGTGTCCAGACCCCTCTTGCCCAGAGCATGGCTCCAGAGACACTGGGACCCCAAGGGCATCGGGGGAGTGACTGAATGTGTCCTGTGCTCCACCAGGTGGCAGTACTTCGCCTCTGGAACCCGAACACTGGAGGAGACTGAGGCTGCAGGAGCTTCCCACCTGGGAGACGCCACCTGGGGCACGCGCTGTGCTGACTCCTCTCTGTGCCTCAGTTTCCCAGTTTGGGGGTGAGCAGGAGTGAGTTCTGAGGACTAAGGCACCAGTGGACAAGCCCCATCCACGTGCCCCCCATTTCCTGGCAGCTGGGGCGAGCCCTGGGGGATCCCTGAGGAGGAGTGGGCACTCCCTTGGGCACCCAGGGCCGGGCCGGGCTCACCTTGGCATGTGCGCTCATCTGTCAGCAGCTTGTAGCCCTTCCGACAACCGCACTCGAAGCTGCCCACGGTGTTGCGGCAGAAGTGGTCACAGCCGCCGTTGTTGACCAGACACTCGTTGATGTCTGCGGGGGTGTGGGGGGTGGGTAGAAGAGGGGCGAGTTTCAGAGCATGGTGGGGGAACCAGGCCCCTCCCTTTCCTCAGAATCCTCAACGGGACATGGGGTGGGGAGCCTGCTTCACAGAGCTACGCTGTGAAGGTGCACCCCCAAAGCTCACTGTAACTCCGTCAGAGACTTGGAGAGTCAGCACCCAAGACACCTCA
>NW_006399836.1:951501-963133 GCF_000299155.1 Elephantulus edwardii | reverse complement strand
CCCTTCCACCCACACAGTCAGGCAGTGACCCAGGGGTTGCTGACCCCGTTCTGGTGCTGGTTTGAACTTGACTCAACATTGCCCCACCCTGAATCCGAGCTCGTTAAGCTACTTCTCTCTCCATTTGATATTGGAAGAGCTGCGACTGCACTATGTAGGCCAGCTCGTCAACCTCCCAGGCCAACGTCCCCTCCTGAGCAGCCGAGGGACCCTGGAGGTGCAGTGGTTAAAGCGCTGGCCGGCCGTTCTGAAGATCAGTTGGCATATCCATCAACTGGTGCAGGCGAGGGAGACGGGCCAGGCCAGTCTGCTTCTGTGAGGACCCGCATGCTATGAGGCCTTAGGGCCGGTTCTACCGTTCTACAGAGTCACTGTGAGTCAAAGGGACTTGGTGACAGCGGCTTTGGTTTGGGTTTTTGGTGGTTGAGGACCTTAAAGCTGGAGAGCTGGCCAAGATTCATGAGCTGGCACCCTATTTGCGAAGCAGGGTGCTCTGCGAAATCTTGGGGACAGAATAGGTGGGACAGGCTTGTGGAGGGCACAGGCCCCCGCACCCCAGAGGCCTCTCTGCTCATGTCTCATTCTGCCTGTATCTCCCGCCCTGTGGAGGGGGAGCCTGGGGTGTTCCACCAAGGGTCCAGTTCAGCAGACCCTCGGGGAGCTTCTGAACGCAGCAGGGGCTCGGTGCATACTCCCCAGTTTCCCAGGGGCCCGGTTCTGACAGCGGTCCTCAACCAGCTCGGCCCTAAGTTGACTGCCAAGGTTTCCTCTAGGTTCATTGCTGCCTTTCATGACCAGCATCTTTAGAAACAACACACACGAACGTGCAGGTGAGAACGACGTGAGCAAGTCAGGAGCTGCTGCGCTGCACCTCTGCAGGCTGGATCACTGATGATAAGATTTTAAGTGAACAGTAAACAGAACAGCTCTGACGGGTCGTAAGTTGGGGATGACCTGCATCCTCCAAGGAAAAGCCCTCTCAGCATGAGGAACTCTGCCTGCATCCTGAAGTCCAGGAGCAACACTGCCCCATGGGGACCCCATGCCCAGAGTACCTCCAGCGACCCCCCTCCATGGGCTTCTGGTGAGGACATGGCCGTCCCGGCTCTCCCTGCCACAGGCCACATGACCTGCAGCACACCAGACAGCACGTGTCCTGAGGGCGGATGAGGTCCCAGAAAGCCAGACTGACGGGGGCTGTGCTCACTGGGCCTGACGCCCAAGCTGGTGCTCCTCTCTGGCCAGTTAGCCCCGTCCCTGCGAAGCTCACCTGGTGGGAGTCGATGGCTTTGTGACCCTAGCTGTGTGGCCTCAGGAGGGATGGCACCTCCAGGTCTCAGGTCCCATCTGTTAAGGAGGGGCTCACAACCACACAAGAGGAGCAGTCTTCACTGGTCCTCACCTCCCAGCCTCTCTCCCACAGTCAGCTCAGCTGCCATGGTGACCACAGATGGGAGGAGGCATGTTTGCTGGAGGCTTGGGCAGGGGGCTGCAAGCTGGGGCCAGTGTGGGGTTGGGGAGACCGCTGGGTAGCAGAGGCCACCCACAGGTGGGAGCTCTGACCAGCACTGCCCCTGACAAGCAGGGGGTGGGGGTGCAGGGCTCCTGTGTCTCTGTGGGGTGCTGCAGGGCAGGATGGGAACGTGGATCAGACGGTCAGGCCGAGTGCAACGACGGACAGGCTTGTGCGTCTGGCCTTAACTCCACCGTCACACACCACTTCAAACGGTCTCCAGTGCTTCCCAGATGCCGAGGGGCCCCAGGACGTCTGGATGTTTCTAGTGCAGGGCCCTCCTTCCATCACATGCACACAGGACAGGGGCTCATGTTAGGACCAGGTGCTGCAGCTAAGGGCCAGGAGGCTCAGGCTGGTGCCCTTCCCTGCCTTCTCCAAACCCCTGCAGCCTGCCCTGCCCACCATGCCTCATCCCCATGGCCTCCTACAGGCTTGAGGCCCCTCTCAGCCTGCCTGGCCACATGCTCATCTCTGTTCCCTGCCTGCACCCTTGGCACCTGTCTCTGGCCACATGACCAGGGCAGTGTGCCCATCTCCCACCTGCCCAGCTCTGTGGCGGAACACGCACAGCAGGACAGGTGCTCCTGCTCCCTTGTGCCTGGCCACCTTGGGGTCCAAACTGGTGGCCCAGGAGCCATTGAGGAGGCAGCAGGGGGGGGACACCAAGTGGGGATGGGCTATGACTCCCACTCAGGTAAAAGTCCTGGCTCAAATAAATGCCTGCCTGGCCCAGTGTGCCAGAATGGGGAGGTGGCAGGGGCTCCCCTGACTGTTCTGGAAGCTGGGAGGGGCTGGTACCTGAGACAGCCCCGAGTGGCTCGACCTGGGATCCTCAGAGACGGGGTCCCTGAACCAACTCCTCTTGGCAGGCCAAAGAGCAAAGTGCCCAGTTCCAGGGTGCACAGTACCCCTGCCCTGCTGCACTTCTGAACCACCAAGGCGAGGGCTGGGGGCTGGCTGTTGGGGCCTCAGCAGCACATCTTTGCAGATGTTTTTGGCTGACCCATTTCCCCATCTGCCTCCACCTGCTCCCACAGTCCTGTCGGCCTCGCTTGGTTCTCAGCTCTGACTCCCCCAGCTCTTGGCTAACTCCACCCTCCAGACAGTCATCTTGATTGACAGCTACTTTCCGGCTTCTAGACAACCCTGAACCTTTGAAATCACGTCTCTGACATCACTGGGCCCTTCCAAGGTAAAAACTTGGCATCAAATGAGGAGACAAAACCCAGGACTCAATGAGTCCCTCGGGGGTGTGTGTGTCAGCATTTGGCCAGGTTCTGGTGAGTTCCAGCACGGCAGACCCTCGGGAAGTCAGCATTTGGTTTCTAGGGTCTCTTGACTGGATGACATTATATTCATGTCACAAAATTCTAGACTTGGATGACTCTGAAGTTTCCTGGTGCCACAAACCAACCAGTGTGGATTCTGCTCTGCCTGACGGTGACTCTGCAGGACAGACTGAAGGCCATGACCTTGACCTTCTGTAGCAAGCACTTCAAGTCCTTCTTGCTCTCAGCAAGTAAGGTTGTGTCTTATGTGTAACGCAAGTTGTTGATGAATCTTCCTCCAATCATGATGCCACATTCTTCCTCATAAAGTCTAGCTTCTCAAAGGATTTGATCTGGATAAGGGCTGAACAGATGTGGAGAAAGGATAGAGCTCTGATGCACACCTTTCCTGACTTTAACCCATGTGTATTTCCTTGCTCTGTTTGCACAACAGCTTCTTGTATAGGTTTTAGCTAAGTATAGGTTTTGCATGAGCACAATTAAGGGCTCTGGGATTCCCATTCTTCTGGTATTCTCTGCTTTCAGTAAGTCCATCTGGCATCAGCAATGGTATCTCTGGTGCAATAGATTCTTCTAAATTAAACTTGGACTTCCGGCAGTTCCTGTCAGTGATCCATTCTAGCTGTTTTCAATCTTCAGCAAGATTTGCTTGCATGTGATATTAATAATGTTGTCGTTGTTAGGTGCTGTTGAGTCAAGACTTAAAGTGACCATAAGAACAGTGGATCTGAACCCTGTCCTGTCCTGTGCCATCCTCACACCTCCTGACCACTAGAGCCCATTGTGGCAGTCACTTTGTCAATCCACCTGGTTGAGGGTCTTTTCTCTCCTTCACTGACCCTCTACCCTTCCAAGAATCAAGTCCTCCAAGGAAAAACCCCTCCTAGCAACATGCCTGAAGTCTGTGAGGCAAAGCTGCAGTATCCTTGCCTCTGTACCCTTTCTGAGACATACCTGTGCCTTCTTTTAGCAGTTCAAGGCTCTTCTCCAACACCACAGCTCAAAGGCATCAATTCTTCTTCTGTCATCCTTATTTACTGTCCAGTTCTCAGATGCATAACAAGTGATCAGAAAGACCATGGCCTGAATCAGATACACCTTAGTCCTCAAACTGACATCAGTCCTCAATCATTTAGAGAGGCCCAGACTTTTCTAATGCAATATGTCTCCCGATTTCCTGACTGCTGGTATCAAGATACTATTTGATAATTTTCATATTATGTTAGATCATCTATTTGGAAACGGGGACATCAGTTG
Organism: Elephantulus edwardii; assembly: GCF_000299155.1. Lineage (NCBI taxonomy): Eukaryota > Metazoa > Chordata > Mammalia > Macroscelidea > Macroscelididae > Elephantulus > Elephantulus edwardii. The sequence goes on along the minus strand of NW_006399836.1, from coordinate 959,071 downwards.
GCAAGGTAGTTGTCTTCCATATTTCTTGGCGTAGCCTGCGTGTCCACGGTGGCATCTGTTTGTTGGAACACGACAGCTGATACTCCATCAGTTCCATCAAGATCCTGAGAAGTCGTTGCCACCGGTGTCAAGGTTTCTGTATATTTGCTTGTCTTTAGGGTTTGCTCTTAGGGGCAGGACACATGTTTGCCTGTTTCCTGTCTTGAGGGGACTAATTCACATGCTGTTCATTTTTCTAGTTTAGTAATGTACATGTGGTTGGTTGTCATCTGCTCTTATGTGCACAGAGCTTGTCTGTCAGCTGCTGTACTAAAGCAAGCTTCCACATTAAGAGCGCCAGGCAGGGGCCCAGAAAACACTGCTGTTAGGTAAAAGAATGAACACAGCTCTGACTGAAAGACTTGGGAAGGTGGGTCCTAAGAGTTGTGACACAGCCACGGGGGGCTTGGGCTGGGGTCTGGCCCAGGAGAGGGTGGCCAGGTTTGGTCAAAGGGCTGGGCAGGCAGCACTCTTTTGGATGAGGCATGGGGATTGCACTCATGGGGGTCCCTTGCCCTGAGATGAGGGGTGGGGTGACAGAGGGTTGAGTGTTCTTTGGGTTACAGTCACAGGTACATTCTTAGTGGTTCCCTCTGTATAACTCAGAGCCTGGCCTAGTGTGTTCCTCGCCTCCACTGCCCCACTGCGAGGGCCTGACCATCACCCCTCAGCAACAAAGCCTCCCAATCCCTAGTCCTGGGTGAGCGCTGGGCTCCTGGGGAGCACTCTGGACAGAGAGCAGCCCACTACACCCTGCACAGCCAGCCCTCTCCCAGGGACTATAACTGAGCCCTGACTCTTACCCTTAAGGTTTTGTTGTTGCTATGTGCTATGGAGCTGAGTGTGATCTATAGTGACCCTATGAATAACAGACCCCAAACTCATCCTATCCTGTGTTATTCTCAGCATCTCTGACATATTCAAACTCATTGCTGCAGTCACTGTGTCAATCTACCTTGCTTAGGGTCTTCCTCCCTTTCATTGACCCTCCACCTTTCCAAGTATGATGTCCTTCCTCCAAGAAATAGCCTCTCCTAGCAACACGCCCAAAGTGTGTGAGAGGAAGTTTTTTATCTTTCCTTTTAAGAACCGCTCTGCCTGCACCGTCTCCAAGACATATGTTTGCTTTTTTTGGCAGTCCATAGGATACTCAGAACTCTTCTCCAACACTAGAGCTCAAAGGCATTCATTTTTCTGCTGTCATTCTGATTCACTATCTAGTTCTCGGATGTATAGTCAGTAACTTAAAAGACCGTGGCCCGAATGAGGCACACCTTTGTCATCAACGTGACATCATTGCTCCTCGATAATTTGGAGAGGTCTCTGACTGCAGACTTTCCCAGTGCAGCATGTCTTCTGATCTCCTGACTGCTGGTACCAACGGTGTTGACTGTGGATCCAGGTAAGATGAGCTTGTTGACAATCTCAATCTTTTCTCCATCAATCATGATGTTGTTTATCGGCCCAGCAGTGATACTTTTTGTTTACTTGATAATGAGATGCAATTCATATTGGAGGCTGTATTTTTTGATCTTCCTGCAGCAAGTGCTTCCGGGCCTCTTCACTTGCAGCAAAACAAGCTTGTACCATTTGCATAACGTAGATTATTGATAAATCTTCCTCCAGTTTTAACGTCATAATTCTTCCTAGAGTTTGGCTTCTCAAATACTTTTCTCAGCATGCAGACTGGATAGGCGTGGAGAGAGGATACAACCCTGACACACTCTGTAGTGTCCCTTCCACCCGTCTTTCCAAAGTGGACAGCAGTGCTCACCTGTCTCCTTGAGGGTCTCTATTTTGTGATGACCTTCCACTTGACCAAGTGTGATGGCCTTCTCCAGAGACTGGCCCTTCCCTATAAATGTCCAAAGTACGTGAGATGAAGCCCCATCACTCTTGATTCTGAGGAGCCTTCTGGCTGTACTTTTCCCCAGATACCTTTGTTTGTCCTCTGGTTGCTCATGGTAAAGTCAATATTCTTCACTGACACTGCAATTTAAAGGCTCCGGTTCTTATGCAATCTTCCTTATTCACTGTCTAGCTTTCAAGTACACGTGGGATGCCGGAGAGCCCCATGGCTGGGTCAAATACCTCCTCGTCATCAAACTGACACCTGGGAATTCTAGATACTTAGCTGTGCTCACGTGGAACCTGGCCATGAGCAGTCGCTGGGACGGAACAAGGGGAGACTTTGAGTTTTAAAATCAGGAAAGGAGTGTGGCAGGGTCATATTCTTTCGTCACATCTATTCAGGCAGCATGCTGAGCAAGTGACCGGAGAAGCTGAAGTACGTGGAGAAGAATGTGGCATCAGGAGAGGAGGAATCTCGTAACACCTGTGATACACGGATGACGCAAGCTCGCTTGCTCAAGGTGAAGAGAACTTGAAGCATTTGCTGAAGATCAACGACCACAGTCTTCAGCTCAGGTGACACCTCAACAAAATGTGAAACAAAACGGGCCAGTAAAGAACAGTAGAACAAATGGAGAAAATAGGCACATCGTCAAGGGTTTCATTTTACTTCTATCTACAATCAACACCCATGGAAGCAGAGTCAAGAAATGGAATGACGTACTGCCGTGAGCACATGTGCTGCAAAAGAAGAAAGCTCATGGCCCTTGAGACGGGACCACGTCATAGGTGACCGTCCACTGTGTCCCTGGAGCCTGCCAACCATGTCAGAGGATGCTCATGTTTCTCCCTTGGAGCCACTGCTGCATTTGAACCACCAGAGAGGTGCTACCTTTTTAGTAGCACAACCCCCTACAAATAAGTCTCTTCCAGGGACTCTTAGCTGCAAAAGACCACTTTAAAATGCCAAGGAGCAAGGATATCACTATGAGGACTAAGGTGCACCTGCTGCTGCTGCTGTGTGCTGCTGAGTTAGTTGCCATTCACAGTGACGCTACGTGGCAGATAGTCAAAAACTGCCCCATAGAGTCGCCTGGGCTGTAATCTTCAGAGGAGCTGATTGCCAGGTCTTTTCTTCCGTGGTGTGGCTGGTGGGTTCAAACCAGTGACTCTTTTGGTTGGTAGCCGAGTGTTCAACCACTAATGCAGTAGTAGGTGACTTATTTGTTATTATTTAATGTGACTTATTCAGGTTCTGCACCCCTCCCAGGCCTTTGTATGCTCTGGTCCCTCTACAAGAGGTGGGGGAAACCAGCGCCTGGTCCCCATATCCCGTGGTGTCCCCAGGGCCATGCACTCAGGAGAGGCTGGCTCATACTCTCTGGGGGTGGAGTCAGGGGCCGAGTGGGGAGCTGTCCCTTCTCATGCCCTGACCCCCCATTCCCTCCACAGGTTCATTCTCTGGTGTCCCTGTCCCCTCATTGTAGAGGTGAACCCTCCACGTCCTCACTCCGGAGTTGAAGTCCCCCCACGACTTGTGGACACAGACTGCCCTTATTTTTCTGAAAAGACAAGAAACAACATCGCAGATGTGCTGCTCTGTCCACGATGCCATCTCCACCCGGCAGGACACTTGACAAGTCAGGGGCTCAACAGGAGGACACACGACACATCTGTGCCCTTGGGAAGCCCAGGGCAGCACCCGAGGCCCTGACAAGTCCTGCAGGGAAGACATGATCTGATGGCTTAGCCTTGCGCACAGGCAGCTGCTGGACACAGAACCTCTATTCATGCCCAAACAAAACCCAAATCCTATCTCAGAGCCCCGTGTATGATAGGGCAGAACAGCCCCACAGGGCTGTGTTCCAGCTGTTCTCTGAGGAGAAAGGTGGAGCTCCCATGGGGTAGCTCTGCACTGTCCTGGGGGGCTGTGGAGGCCAGAAGTGGTGGTGGGCTGGTTTTGGTTGGCCAGGCCATTCTGGGGTGCTGCTGGGGGGCTTGTAACTGCCAGCCTTCTTTTTTTTTAAAATTCTATTTCATTATTTTTGTGTGTGTCCCATCAAATCAGATCTGACTAGTACAGGAGGAGATTGTTCCTCCTTCTCTAGCAGAGCATCTGGTGGATTCCAACCATGCACTTCTGAGATTGCAGTGCAGCTTCTTGCCACTAGGCCACCAGAGCTCGCCTAGCCTTCTGATTAGGGGCTGAGTACAGACCGTCTGCACCAGCGGGCACTTCTGCCCCAGGCCCCGTGCATGCTCTCCAGGAGCTTCTTGGGGGTGCTGGGACTGACCACAGCCTTCGTGGTGTCTCCAGTACAAATGGGGGTGTCAGTGGAGGCCCCAGTCCCTGCAGCCTCACTGCCTCCCGCCCTGCCCAGGGGTGCTGACATGCTGCCCGGCATGGCTATGACAACTGCCCCCAGGCTGACCTTTGCACGTCTTTCCGTCCGGCTGCAGCGTGAATCCGACTGGGCAGCTGCAGCGCACGCCGGTGGCCGTGTCCTTGCATGTCCGGTCGCAGCCTCCATTGTTGACGGCACACGTCTCTGGGGAGGAAGGATAGACATTGAACACCTTCAGACAAAGCTGTCACCTCGCCTGAGCAGGTTGGGGGCCCCAGGAAGCTGTTCTGCCTCTGAGCCTCAGGCTCCCCATCTGTAAAGTGGGGTTGCTCAGGGGACTCTGGGACTAGGAAGGGAAAACCACTTGGAAACCATTGAGAACTGTGCACACATCAAGTTCAACACCAGCACGGTCAGGGTCACTATTTACGGACCACCTCAGGGACTGGCCAGGCTGGTGTCGAGCCACCAGGGCCAGATTCCTAGACTCTTGCCTGCCTGGACGTCATCTCTAGGCCCAGCCTGGGGACTAGGAGGCTCTGTGTGTGTGTGTCATCCCTTCCGCTCAGCTTGAAATGACCATGACCTCATGGCTGGGGGCCAGCTCTGGGAGCCCACACCATCCTTCGCCTCCAGCAGCCCCTCAGGCAGCCCCTCTCCCAGGGACGGTAAATCTTAGCGTGTGGTTTCCGTCCACTGGTATCTTGCCTACTTTTTTCTTCTTCTTTCATGAACTCAAAGGGGCTGGGAGGGGCCAGGTCACTGGGCCTTCTCTCCCTGCACATCTGTTGTGCTTTGATCTTGGGGAGACTGGTTGAGGGGGCCACTCGTCTCTGTGCTGGGGACCAGGAGCCACCTGCAGCCGTCCTGTGTGATCTGTGGACGCTGCCTGCTCACCCCGGCTGCAGCTGCAGCCTGGGGGAAGGTCTCCCTCTGGCTTCACTGTCTGTCTGTCTGTCCTTTCAGGGGGGAGTGTAGGGGTGAGTGAGGGCAGGCACGAAGGAATGAATGAACAGCCTGCTCCCTCAGCGCCAGGGCGCCCTGCTGGCAACGAGACGCCATTCATGACGGCTTTCCTTTGAACTTCCACTGGAGAGGGGGGAGAGGGGACCCAACACCCCTCCCTGTGCGCCTGCCTGCATGTGGGTGGGGTGGCTGTGAGGTCCACCTGATGCAGAGGCTGCCTGCCCTCCTCACTGCCAGCATTGTCACCATGCCACCATGGGACACAGGCCGACGGCCAGTGGTTGGGTGCCACTGAGTCAATTCTGACTGGTGGTGACCCCGTGTGTGCAGGGTGGCCCTGTGTCAGGGATTCTCGGGTCAGACAGCCAGGCCTGTCTTCTGAGCTCCTCTGGGTGGGCGTAGCAGTGCAGTGTGTCCCCATTTGAGCACCCAGCAAAGGTGGGGCCCCTGGTGGGGTGAATATGGCTCCTTGGTTACTAACCCTCAGTGAGCAACTTCACGTTTCCCACCAGACCAGACAGACTCTGCTTCTAGGTCAGGGGCACCACCAGGACCTCCTACAGGTCACAGCCTTGTCAGACTCCCAGTCCCCTGCGGGCACAGTGCGTAAGAAGTCAGGGGTCCCTATCTACCAGCCGCTCCTGGGGAGGAAGAGGGTGGGCTCCGGTATTTACAGCCTCGGAACCCGGTGGAGGGCCAACTCTACGGCAGGGGCTCCCAGCTCCATGGCCTGGGGCTCCCAGCTTCACCGCAGGGGCTTTGACAGGTGGGAGCGGCCAGAAGCCAGGTAAGCACGGGCCTCCTTGTGTTCACTAATCTGAAGGGAATGAGGTCACGCGTGGGTTTCACACAGGTGCCAGTGAGACCTGGAAACATCACCCATCACGTGGTGCCAAAGGGGCTGTGACTCAACAGATCCGGGAGCAAACCAGCGAGCGCGTTCACCCAGCAGGTGAGCGAGCTGCACCGTGTTCCCACGAGGCAGCCGAGACAGTGCCCTGGGCCACCTGAGGAGGCGCCGCTGAGCAGCCTCTGTCCCACGGTGGTCTCTGTCCCCATGGGGTCTCTGTCCCCACAGTGGTCTCTCTCCCTACGGTGGTCTATTTCCCATGGGGGGTGGGTCTCTGTCCCCACAGTGGTCTCTGCCCCCACGATGCTCTCTGTCCCATGGCGGTCCCTGTCTCACAGTGGTCTCTGTCTCACGGCAGTCTCTGTCCCCACGGCAGTCTCTGTCCCCACAGAGGCCGCTTAGCATGGACACTTGTCTCTGTGAGCACTAGATTTCGCAGCTTAGTCTCAGCTCTTGCTGGTCCAATTTTCCAGCGTAAGAGCTGGTCCAATTTTCCAGCGTCCTTACAAATCCCAGATCTCCAGTGAGGGGTGAGCGCCTTGAACTGATCACACACTCCCACTCCCCGGAAAGGTCCTCTGTCTTGTCCTCAGAAACCAGCTCAAAGACCACCCTTAGGAACCCATGAGGCCACTGACGCAAGGGCCTTCCTGGGTGTGGGCTGTGTCCTCATGCTCCCAGGACACTGCTGCACCAGCTGTCTATTGGGGCCAGCCTGGGAGGGGCCCTGCCTGGGAGGGGTTCTTCCCGGCAGGGGTCCTGTCACCCCTCAGGGAGGGGCTCCACCTCCTCACTGAGCCAAGCCCTCTGTCCCAGGACGGGGTGAGAGTCAGAAGACTCAGCACCACTGGGCCTGCCCTGGGGGAGCAGTTGCTCAGCAAATGTTTATATCTCTCCAGGGGAGATATATATATATATATATATATTCCCTGCGAGGGGAATCCAGACCCTACCCCAGACTAAAGAGCCCGCTCCTGTCCTTAGTGCTTTCATGTGAGAGAATCCCTCTCTGGAGAGTGAGGCAGAGACAGGCTGGTTCTCCAGGTGCAAATAACACCTCCAAGACTCAGCCTCGGGCAGGGAGGGAGCATCATGGGAGGTGGGGAGGACTCAGGGAGGATTTGTGGAGCATGGGGGTGAGAAGCACATGGGTGGGGGGCACTGAGAGAGGTGGAGGACTCAGAGGTGGGAGTGGAGGATCTGAGGAGTACAAGGGTGGGGAGCACTTAAAGGTGAAGAGCACTAAGAGGGATGAAGAGGACTCTGAGAGGTGGGGAGGATTCAGGCAGGAGTAGAGAATCTGAGGAGCATGGGAGTGGGGTGCACTGGAGGAAGTGAGGAGGATTTGAGGTGCACAGAAGAATGAAGAGCAGTCAGAGGTGAGGAGCACTAAGGGGTAGGGAGCACTAAGATGAGCACTAGCAGAAGTTAGACTCTGAGAGCTGGGGAGGACTCAGGGAGGAGTCGAGGATTTGAGGAGCACAGTGGGGGAGCACTAGGGAAGGTGGGGAGGACTCAG
>NW_006399836.1:947127-951270 GCF_000299155.1 Elephantulus edwardii | reverse complement strand
AGCACAGTAGGGAGAGCACTAGGGAAGATAGGGAGTATTCAGGGAGGAGTGCAGGTTTGAGGGTGGGGAGCCCTGGTGGATGAGGAGTGTGGTGGGAAGGGGGAGAGATGTGGGAGGTGGGGGAGCCCCTGGGGAGATGGGGATACACTTGTGTGGGTACAGTCAGGAGTGCTCTTCCTCTTCAACAGATGATCCCCAGTCTGTGATGAAGGGGACTGTGTCCCTGAGTAATGGATCCAACCCAAGAGACTCTAAGAGATGCAGACAGAAGCCAGGGACGTTGGTCAGAGCAGTGGGGGCCTCTGGGGTCTCCTGTCCCCATGTGCCGCGGGGCAGACTGAGGTGGAGAGGTGGGCAGTGGGTCTGGAGTACAAAGCATGGCCCTCCTGGTCCTCCATGGCTGTCCCTATGGCCCACTGCTGGCGTCTAAGAGCTGCGGCTTCACTAGCTCTGGACCTTTGGGACCCTGGGTTTCACTGGCCCCTCCAGTCCTCCTTGGACCCCTCCTCTGAACAGCTCTGATCCTCCACTCCACCAAAAGACCCTGAGGCTGGGCTGGGCAAATGGATGGAACCAGCTCTGGGTCCTTGGGGTCAGCGGGTGCACAATGGCCTTAAATCTCAGCCTCCCGCGGCCCCGGCATCAGGTACCTGTAGGAGTCTGGGTCTCCATCATCCACTGACCTCCACCCCCTGACCTCTTCTTCAGTGTCCACCTCTGACAGTCCATCATCCATTGTCCTCTACTCCCTGACTTCTCCTCCAGTGTCCACCTCTGATGGGTCCCCCATTGGCCCAAGGATGCATCCAGGAGTCCCTGCCCCATCCTGGCCGTGTCTGTGCTTGGCCTGAAGATATCCATCTCTGGATTCCAGCCAGAGCCCCCCCCCCCCGTCCCCGCCTCTCTTAAGGGAGTCCCTCTCTGGCTGCTGTCTTCATCCTGAACTATGCCCGCACCCCCTACCCCCTTGGGCTCGCTTTATTATGAGAGAGTCCTGTTCCCGGGCTCCCCTGGTGTAGGCATCTCAGCTGGAGAAGCGTGCCCTCAGCACCCCCACTCCCCACTACTAAGAGGCACAGAGAAAGGCCCCCTACCAGCCTCTGCTCTGAGGTAATACACACACACTGCGCCCATGGGATGGGGCAGCGAAACCCAGCCGGTCTGTGGGGCTGCAGAGGGGTGGGGGACTGGGTACGTGGGTTCCAGGAAAGGCTGCTGGGTACTCCCATCTCTGATGGCCCACGGGTCTGAACACTGGCCTGGTCACCATCTCTAAACACTCCAGGATCAGCCTCAAATCTCTGCTTCTCGAAGAGGCCCCGAGGTCCAGCCCCAGGCCAGTATGGCCTCAGAGGGATCCGGAAGCCAGGACACTCATCCATCCTAAAGAAGGGAGTTTTGATCCTCGGGTCACCCCACATACAGAAGCATATGGACATGCTGGGCAGCGGTGGGGGCACCCCGTGAGCAGTACAGAAGGGCTCTGAACGGCTCTTCTCTGGCCCCAGGACCACTTCCTCCCAGGGCAAAGCTTCCAGAGCAAGGGCAGGAGGTGGACCCCAGAGGCACAGCCCCCCAAACCACAGCCTGAGGGAGGTGGGGGAAAGGGCAGAGCACACCGAGGCTCTGTCCAGGGATTTGTGGGCTCCTACCGGACCAGAGGCCTGACTGTCTTTCTCCCTGCATTGGTTAACAGACCCGGGGGACAGCCCCAGGGGACAGCAGGGTCTTTCAGTTCAGCCCTTCACAGCTGACAATGCACCTCCCATCCCCTTGGGTCTTACAGGGGGCCCAGAAACTGGCCTTCCACAGGCTGAGAAAGAGGCTCTGTGTCTAGTCTACACAGCACTGACGGTGGGATTTGCTGGGCCAGGGCCCATGTTAAACAGTGAACAAGATGCCAGCAGATGGCAGAGCCCTCTTAACATGGGTTTCATGCACTGCCTGGGCCACACGCCCAAGGCTGGCACCGTGTCTGGGGTCACAGCCTCTGGGAAGGCCCAGTACTTGACTCCAGGCTGTGCTGGGGGCGGGGGTGGGGTGGGTGAGGGAGCCTGGGCCACACGCCCAGGGCTGGCACTGTGTCCAGGGTCACAGCCTCTGGGGGCCCCGGTACTTGACCCCAGGGATGTAACACTGTGGCACATGAAAGAGCCTGGGCCATATGCCCGAGGCTGGCACAGTGTCCAGGGTCACAGCCTCTGGGAGGGCCCAGTACTTGACTCCAGGCTAGAACACTGCAGGGGATGAAGGAGGCTGCACAGGCCAGAGTGTGCGGCCAAGGCAGGCAGGGACTCACGGACGTTCAGCCAGTGAGTGGCGGAATGGTCCTCCTCCGGGTGGCATGGTGAGGGAGGAGGAAGGCCAAGTGTGGGGAGCCTGGAGGGAACGGGAACCCCTCTTCCAGCCGCAACTGCCTCCTCAGAGGAGCCTGGTAACCCACTGCTCTCAGGTTGCTTTCCTCACAGCTGCCTGGCTGAGGACCACCCCCCACGTCCCTCAAGTGTCCTGGTTCTGCACTGGGAGCCAGCTCGGCGCTGTGGGGCCCTCATCTGGCAGGGAAGCAGACAGAAACAGCAGCTACCTCTCTCTGACCTACTGAGGAGACACCCTGACGTGGGCTGCCCTCGTGTTCACCTGCCTTCACAGCCACCCTGGAGGACAGGGCAGGGCTGCCGACTCTGTTCCCAAGGCTGCCCCGTTTTTCCCTCAGAGGACGACTGGGGGGTGCGAACCACTGACTCTTTGGTTCCTGTAATTTGGCACTTTTACTGTCATGCCCCCAGGGCTCTAGGCCTGGTCTTTCTTGAAGGAGCCTGGCTGAAGGAACAGGAATGGGAGCAGAGGAGGGGTCCACAGAGCTGGAAGCAAGAGATGGTGGAGGCCAGCTGGACAAAGTGGGGACTCCAAATGGGCGTGTAGTTTGAAGGGGATCGGAAGGAAGGACTCAGAAAGTTCTAGTGGGATGTGGTACTGCACTGCTCTCTCTCTCTGAAAAGGGTCTGCCCAGGCCTCTTGGCCAGTCTCAGGTGGGGCCTGGACGCTGCCTTTCAGCCTCAACCCAGCGACTTTGATGCCCACAGAGGCCCTTGCTGACTGTGGTCTTGTGGATGCGTTGTTCAGAACGGCTTTTCTAGGCGCTGCCTTTGACTGGACCACACGGCTGGGTGAGAACATGGAGAGGGTGTGTGAGTCTATCCACGAGGGGACTGGCTGGTATCTTGGTTCCACCAGGTTTAAAACAAGTCTGTTCTTAGGCACCTGGGAAAGTCACCATCTGCCTCCACGGTGCCCTCTGGCCACACCTTCTGCAAGATAGACTTGTTTGCTCTGTTGGTCATCCCCGGGAGGTTCAGTGCTGTTCCCCAACACCACAGTTCACAGGCCAGTCTCAGACGCATATCAAGTGATGGAAAGACCACGGCCGAGTTCATCTTAAACCTTCACGTGGAAATGTTTCAGCGGACTGGGAGGTGCCACTGCGTGATTTCTCATTCACAGTCACTCTGCGCACAGCACTGCTGGGCCTCACCGTCAGCACAGCCCCCTCTCTTTCAGAGTATAGTCACAACTACCTTCCTGGTGCCTCAGAAGAAAGGCCTGGCAAGCCGGGGAAGCACCAGTACTGAAAACCCCATCGAGCATGCATCTCACGCTGGTACATGTAACGGCATCGGGGTGCGTACAGCTCATGGGGCCCCGGCTCTGACTTCTGTTACTTGGGGACTTGGACCCAGGAAGGTGAGTTTGGCTGCCTGGCCCCGCCCCGGCCAGCCTCCAGGTGAAGACCTCGGGCAGCTCTCAGGGCCTCCCTGTGGCTACGCTCTCAGATGGGCTGTGGTGGTTCCTCAGTGCATCCTGCCTCTCGGGGCTCCTTATCCCTGTCTGGCCTGAACCAGCTCACTGCTGCTGTGCCAGTCTTCCCCCTCTGCTGTGATACACCCTCGCCCTGCACTGTGACACCGTGACACACCCTCACCCTGCACCTTGACACACCCTCACCCTGCACTGTGACACACCCTCATCCTGCACCTTGACACACCCTCACCCTGCACCTTGACACACCCTCACCCGGCACTGTGACACACCCTCATCCTGCACCTTGACACACCCTCACCCTGCACTGTGACACACCCTCACCCT
>NW_006399836.1:944733-946737 GCF_000299155.1 Elephantulus edwardii | reverse complement strand
CACCGTGACACACCCTCACCCTGCACTGTGACACACCCTCACCTTCTGCTTTTACAGACCGTCCTCTCTGCCGTAGACCCTCCCCCTCTGCATGACAGAACCCTCATCCTCTGTTGTAGCAGCCTCTTCAGCTTCTTCTGTGACTAAGGCCACTTTCCCCTTCCCGTGCTGCCAGGGTAGGGTCTGGGCTCACACACAGGATAACGCGTGTCCTATGATAACCCTACAGCTCAGTGCTGGCGTTCCTACACCCGTGGCATCTCCTCTGGGGACCTCTTGATTATAGTGTCAGAAATGGTCTGCACAGAAAAAAACAGGTCCCACAGAAGGAGCTGACACACTGGTGGCCTGGTCAGTAAGGGCACTGTACTGGCAACACAAAGGTGCGTGGGTCAAGTCCACCAGCTGCTCCATGGGAGAGAGAGGGACAATCTCCGTCTGTGTGATTTACAGTCTCTGAAAACCCACTACAGGGTCTACTACGAGCAGGTTCTGACCCAACAGCCACTGAGCATGAGTTTGAGGTGAACATGGACAAGGGGCCCAAGCTCATATACAGGCCCCTGCAGTGTGGGTAAGTGCATAAAGGGTTTGCTTTTAGTTATATATGAAAGGCACAAGTTCAAAGCCACCCAACAGTACCAGAGAAGAAAGACCTGGCAATCTACTTGTGTAAACGTAGCCGTTACAATCGTGCGGAGCTGACACACATGGTGTTTGTCACAGGTTTGGAACTGACATGATGTCGCTGAGATTGAACCTGGTGTGGGTCTGGACACAGGGCTTTTGAAGTGACGTGCGTCAGCCCAGGTTGGCCATCGGGGGAAGGTAAATTTGAGCTCACAGTCTGAAGCCAGGAATAGGGCCCAAGGCCAAGTCCCCTCGGTGAGTCAGTCCAGAATGGGATGTGGCCTGGGACCCCTCCCCTCTACACCCTAGAAGAGGAGAGTGTGGAGGTGGCTATCTAGATCCCTGGATGATGGAACTGGGGAGACGAGTATGTTCCCTGGAGGTGCCTGGGGATGGGTGCACTGCAACCTGAGCTCTCCTGCACCTGCTCCCTTCCAGAGAGGAAATGGGGCTTGCACTCGGTTCTGTATGGACACGGAGCCCAGGGACACTGCACAGAGCTGGTCCTGAACAGGAGGGTAAGTGTGTGCTGACCAGCAGAGGGCAGGATGAGGACGGTCACCTCCCTCATTCTCCACGCCTGGCCTCTGTTAATACAGCCCGAGCAGGTGCACCTCACTGGGGCCACCAACCTGCTTTCCAAGGTGACAGGCAAGCTGAGGCCAGGGCTTGCCTGGGCTCCAGATGGGAACCTGGGCTCCACCTCCTCTGGAGCCTCGGAGTCCAGAGACTTCTTGGGGTTTGAGGCCTTGGCTGCTGGTCCTTGGCCCCTTGTGGCAAGTGCTGTGAGGGGCTGTCTGTGGGCAGGACAGGCACTAAGGGGTGTGTGGGTGTCTGATGACTAGATAGAGCTGGAGATGTAGGGAGACCATCCGTCACCCAGCTCTGTGGCCCTGCCCAGGTCCGACCCAGCCTGCCTTGCTCCCTCACCTCTGTCTCTTGGGCCCAGGTCGGTTCACCTTGGACCCAGGTGGGTTCACCTGAACTCTTGGGTTTCCCTTCTCCCACTCTAGGCCCTTCCAGGCCTGGTTCTGGCTGTGACTGGCTGACTGGAATACTGCAGTGTGGACACAGCACGTGCCAGCTCCAGTCTCTTGAAGCCAGCTCAACTCAGCCCCTCTGGCACCAGGCTCTTCCTTGGAGGGGTGTGGGGCACCAGACGCCTCTCCAGTACACGAGGCTCTGGAGTCAAATGCCTCCTGGATGCACATGGCCTCCTCTACCCCCCAGCTCAAGTTTCCCATCACCTGCCTTGCTAGAAAGCCTACAGCTCTGACACTTGCTTCTGGGGCCACAGAGCTCGTCCCCTCTGCTGTGTCTCATCGTTTCTAGATCAACCCTGATGCCCAAAGAGCAGCCAGCCTAGTCCAGAGG